>NC_143525.1:15028498-15184066 GCF_031878675.1 Megascapheus bottae
AGAGTCTCTATCAATGACTACACTTCTCTTACCTCCTCACTCCACTCTCATTACTGCCAGTATAACTTGGGAACAGAGGCCTTTCAAAAGCTAAATGATACCCAGTTATTCGCCATAGTCAACCCAAGGAATTCAGAAAAAACTTAGCCTTTTATTTAAACCTTTGTGGTTATATATTTCACACACACACACATACATATATATATGATATATACATATATACATATATATCATATATATAAGTACCGCCCAAATCAATTTACTGTATGCATACATGATTTTTTGCATAAAAACATTTTAAAATATTAATTACTGCTTACTGACAAAGCAGAACATATGCATTATGGGAATATTTCTTGTCTTTTCTTTCTTTCTAATCTGAGACTGATACTCAAACACAGTATCTAACAATTTCACTCACTGGCTGGTACGCTACCAACTGAACCATGGTCACAACACCAATGAATATTTCTACCATAAAGAAAATTCACACAGAAGAAAGCAAAGGGGAAAATCCAAGTATAAAAATCACAACCAAGGGCCGGGAGTTTGGCCTAGTGGTAGAATGCTTGCTTAGCATGCACGAAGACCCAGGTTCAATTCCTCCGTACCACATACATAGAAAAAAGCCGGAAGTAGTGGTGCTGAGGCTCAAGCGGTAGAGCTCTAACCTTGAGAAAGTCCAAGGACAGTGCTCAAACCATGAGCTCAAGCCCAGGATTGGCAAAAAAAAAAAAAAAAAAAAAAAAAAAACCACAACCCTTCACACTTCAGAATGGGTTTGTCAGTTCACACCTGTAATCCTAGCTACTCAGGAAGCTGAAACCTGAGGATCAGCTTTCAAAACCAGTTCAAGCATAAAAGTCTATGAGATTCTTACCTCCAGTTAACCACTAGAAAACTGGAAGTGGCACTGTGGCTCAAGGTGGTAGAGCACTAACTAACCTTGAGCTGAAGAGCTCAAGGACAGAGGACAGTGCCCAGGCCCAGAGTTCAAGCTCCACAAATAATGAGAGAGAGAGAGAGAGAGAGAGAGAGAGAGAGAGACAGACAGACAGACAGAGAGAGACAGAGAGAGAAACAGAGAGAGAGACAGAGAGAGAGACAGAGGAGAGGGGGAGGAAGGAAGGAAGGAAGGAAGGAAGGGAGGAAGGAAAGGAGGGAGGGAGGGAGGGAGGAAGGGAGTAGGGAGGGCCCAGGAGTTTGGCCTATGGTAGAGGGCTTGCCTAGCATGCACGAAGACCGGGGTTCAATTCCTCAGCACCACATACTTAGAAAAAGCTGGAAGAGATGCTGTGGCTCAAGTAGCAGAGGGCCGGCTTTGAGGAAAAAGCCCAAGGACAGTGCTCAGGCCCTGAGTTCAAGCCCCAGGAATGACAAAAAAAAAAAAAGATTTAAAAGAAAGAAAGAGGCTGGGAGCTTGGCCTAAGGGTAGAATGTTTTGCCTAGGATGTACAAAGACTGTTATTCCATTCCTCAGTATCACATGCATAGAAAAAGCCAGAAATGGTGCTGTGGCTCAAGAAGTAGAGCTCTAATCTTGAGAACGTCCAAGGACAGGGCTCAGGCCCTGAGCTCAAGCCCCAGGACTGGCAAAAAAACAAAAACAAAACAAACAAAAAAACATACAAGTTTCCTTTAATTTGGAGATTACCTGAAGATCAAAACAATTATAAACCATGTGAAAATATTTAGACTTTTTAAAGCCAGAAACATTTCTCATTGATAAACTGGAATCTTTGTAAATGCAAACTTGTAGAATCAAATGTAAAATAATTTGCCTCTTTATTCATAAGACTGTGGCAAATCCATTACATAATTAACAGATTTTTCTCATGGTTGTCTTTCTTTATTCTTTTTCGTGTTACAAGTGTTAAAAATTAAAACTTGTATTAAAATCACTCGGGTTGGACCGGGAGTTTGGCTTAATGGTAGAGTGCTCGCCTAGTATGCAGGTTCGATTCCTTGGTACCACATACACAGAAAAAGCTGAAAGTTGGTGCTGTGGCTCAAGTGGTAGAGTACTAGCCTTGAAAAAGTCCAAGGGCAGTGCTTAGGCCCTGAGTTCAAGCCCCATGACTGGCAAAAAAATAAAAAATAATTCTGATAAATTTTAAATTCTAATGATAAGAAACAGATGTATTGTACTTATAATAAAATGATTTTCTGAATAGTAGCAACTACACACACACAATTACTTTCAGGATGCCTTAAAACAGTATTCCCACCACCATGGAAGCAGTAAGCATGCTAGGCTTTTTGTTTTGTTTTTGTTGCTGGACCTGGTGCTTGATCTTAGGGCCTGGCCACTGTCCACGAGCTTCTTTTGCTCAAGGCTAGCACTCTACCACTTGAGCCACAGTGCCACCTCTGGCTTTTTCTGTACTAAGGAACTTAACCTAGAGCTTCATGCATGCTAAGCAAGCAGTCTACCACTAAGTCCCAGTCCCAAGACTGCTAGGTTTTATTCTCCTAAGGCCCATTCTATAGAATTAATCCTGACAGGCTCAAGAACTGTAATCAAATGGAAGCTTATGTGGCCTGTGTGTTTCCCTTTGTGCCAGTCCTAAGGCTTGAACTCAGTTCTGAGCTTTTATGCTCAAGACTAGCACTCTACCACCTGACCTAAGCTCTACTTCTACCTTTTTTTGGCAGTTAATTGGACATAGGAGTCTCAGGGACTTTCCTGCCCAGGCTGACTTTCAAACTGCCATCTCAGCCTCTTGAGTAACTGAGATTACAATGCATGAGCCACCAGTGCCAGTCCCATACTCTCCATGTCCCTTTAAGAAAACATTTCAAAATATTATTTAGAGATCCAATTACATTTGCAAGTGCACTTACCTAAGTATATGAAAATAAATGGCCCTAACAATTTGCTTAAGTAGTTCCTCCTTCCTCCCTTGCATAATTATTATTGATACATATGGCCCAGAATATTCCATACATTTGAAACAACAGGCAAGGTGCTTTATTTGTTGTATGCCCCCTTAGTTGGAGCTTAAATATAGCCCGAGAGACAATTATGAACTAATCTGCATTCAATATTAATGCCAAGCCTGCTTTCTAGACAGTGAACACAGATGCACTTACAAAATCTGGTCGACTCACTTGTAGGTCCCCCTACACTATTCTTAGCCTTCCATGAGTATGCTGTACATTTTTACACTATACAAAACCCTTTGCAAACAGGAATGATTTCTCCTGTTATTTTGGCATCAATCCCCTTGCTAGTGAAAACTGCACAGTCCATAAATGTACACAATCTTTAAGATGAGGAAAATGGAAAATCTGTGCTATTAGAAAATGAAACTTCATAATAGCAAATACAGAAAAGTAAGTTTCCCAGCTGACAGAGAAGTACAGGACTGTACTGATTCCCAAAACTACTACCTTATCTAAAAATAATGTCCTAGCTTACCAGCCAAAAGGACAAACTAAAAAAGCTAGGCCTTTATCTAGCACAAAGACGCAACCTTCAATATACTACGGTAATTCCCATTTTAGAACTCATTATGTGACAAGTTGTCTGCTGTCCCATCCCTAGTTTCACTTTGAAGTAAATACTAACACTTGTCTACATGACTGGAAAAATTCTTGACAGTTCAGCCAATCAACACTAACCACACACAATTACCTACTAATAAATCTCCAATTATAAACTAAATGAATGCTTCCTTAGGGACAAAGTAGACCCTTCCACAGAATCATCTATAGGTTTTGAAATAAGATCAAAAGTTCCAATCAGGAGGTCTAAGGCATAAATACTCTTCCATCTACAAACTGAACATCAATTTAGAAGTCCATATGTGCTCTGCCAAGAATTAAAATTAAAATTATACATAATACATAAGCAGTGCTGAGTTTTAACACAAACAAATATGGTATGCGCACTTACAAAAGAATCTTGGTCTAGGTCCACCTTCCTTTCCCAAAGTATTTTTTTCTTGTGTGTGGTTTTAAAGGGAAATATATCAATTATAGGATTCAATCTAAAAGGAAAAAAAAGAGCTCCTTCTTAAAGGTATAAGAAATATGAAACATTAATGAGAAGATTTAAAATCCAAAGGCCAAATGTATAAATGAGGAAAAAAAACTGAAATAAGCTATAAATTGACCATAATTACACTTGGTAAAACCATCATAGTAAAATATTTTTGAAGTTAAAAAAAGTGGTTTTAAAAAAATGTAAATAGGCCAGGAGTTTGACCTGAGTTCAATTCCTTGTACCACATACACAGAAAAAGCCAGAAGTAGTGCTGAGGCTCAAGTGTTAGAGCTCAAGCCTTGAGAAAATTCAAGAACAGTGCTGATGCCCTCCCTGAGTCCAAGCCCAGGACTGGCCAAAAAAAAAAAAAATGTCAACAGCTGGGCTTGGAATGTGGCCTAGTGGCAAAATGCTTGGATAGCATGTATGAAGTCCTGGATCGAAACCTCAGTACCACATAGACAAGGGGAAAAAAAAAGAAAAAAATGGTGATATGGCTCAAGTGTTAGGGTGTTAGCCTTGAGTGAAAGAGCTCAGGGACAATGCCCAGAAACTGAGTTCAAACTCCAGGACTACCAAAAAAAAAAAAATGTAAACAAAAAAAGAGACGAAAGAGGTTCAAGACCAGCTTGGGCAGAAAACGTTTTCCATACTTCTCAATCTATAACTGAGAACAGTGGCACACACTTGTCATTCTAAGCTATGTGAAGGCTAAGACCAGGAGAATCACAGTTCCAAGCCAGCCCAGGCAGAACAGTCCTAAAATTACATGTCAATGCAGGGAAGTTGAATGTAATGGCTCACCTGTCATTCCAGCAACAATCACCAGGAATCAAGACTCTATCTCAAAAACAGCCAGTGAAAAACAGAACTAGGGCCAGGAGTTTAGCCTGGTGGTAGAGTGCTTGGCTAGCATGGGCAAAGACCGGGATTCGACTCCTCGGTACAACATATGTAGAAAAAAGCTGGAATGGAGCTGTGACTCAAAGTGGTAGAGCTCTAGCCTTGAGAAAGCCAAGGATAGCACTCAGGCCTTGAGTTCACACCCCAGGGCTGGCCAAAAAGAAAGAAAGAAAAACAGAACTAAAGGCAAAGATCAGAAGTAGAATACCTGCCTTGCAATTGGGAGCAGCTGAGTGCAAACCCCATTATAAAATGCGTATATGCGTGTGTGTGTGTGTGTGTGTGTGTGTGTATACACACATACACTCATATATGTATATACAGCGTATACATACATATGTGGGTATATATGTGTGTGTATGTATGTGTGTGTACATATATGGGTGGGAATATGGCTAAGTGGTAGAGTACTTGCCTAGCATTCATGAAGCCCTGGGTTTCATTCCTCAGTACCCCATAACAGAAAAAGCCAGAAGTGGCACTATGGCTCATGTGGTAGGTAGAGTGATAGCCTTGAGCAAAAGAAGCTCAGGGCCTTGTCCAGGCCCTGAGTTCAAGCCCCAGGACTAGCCCCTCCAAAGAAATAAAGTGCTCTTTACCTGAGTTATGTAACTGTAACCCTTCTGTACATCACCTTTTTAAGAAGAAAAAAAGTAAAGCTATATAAACAAACCTCTCTATATATAGTATATTCATTAGTTCCATAGCAATAATGTCCTTTAAATTTAAAACAGAACAAGCTAGATTGAAAAAAAAAAAACTGACACATACCAGAAAATAGTCTTATCCCTAATCGTCTACCATTTTACTTCAAAATAATTGTAAGACAACTGCTATTTCCCATTTTGAAGAAAATAAAAGCAAGGGATAGCGGGTGTACTCCAGGATCGAAACATTAGCCTAACATGTTTGAGGGTCCAGCACCATAAAAAATAATTAATATAAATAAATTACAGGCAAGTGATTGATCTGTCTAAAATAATTCTTTTCAATGGAAAGGTTGTAATCCCACAGTGTACTTTACAACTCCTACAAGCTGTGGATGTATAATACACAATCACTTATGTTTAATGTAGATAAATTAGCAGCGGGCATCAAAAGAAATATAAATTAAGACATCCAATTAAAGTTACACAAGGAAACTTGAAGAGGCAAACTATAATTACCCCTGGAGAAGACACTGATCATGGATAGCTACAAATAACATTTGCTCTGGACAAGCTCCACTATGTTTGAATATGTTGTAGTCACTAAAAAGATTAGTACATTTGACATATTTTTTCCTTTCTAAATCTAGCCCTGCCCAAACGCCATTTGACTGAGTGATATATTTGGAAACTAAAGATTATGGCCCCACCAAATCACTTAGTTTCAGTGTTATCCTTATAAGCCGATTAAGATAAGAGAGGAAAACGGAAAATCATTTTTAAAACTCCAGTCTCACCTTACACATCTCACCAGCACTGTAGTTCATTAGTGATCAATTACTTCATCCAAATCCTGAGGTAAACAGAAAAGTAACATGTGTCTATAGTGTACCAGTAACAGACATTATCAGTAGCAAATACTTTCATCAGACTGAAGTAACAAAACAAATAAATTTCCCAAGGAAAAAGTTGCAAAAACAGTACAGTACGTGCAGCTGTGTAGATGAATGTTTCTTTTGCCCTAAAATGAAAATATTTCCTTACAATAAAATTTTAAACCACTTACTCTCCAAGTTCAAAATATAATCACTTCTTTCCAGCACCCATTAACCGTACTTTCAAAGGGGGGGGGGGAAGGCATGAAAAGAAACTTCATTACTTTGGGTCAAGAGACAAAATTAAGAACAAATGACACTGGCACGAAGGGGCTCATGCCTGTAATTCTAGCTATTTAGGAGTCTGAGACCTGAGAATCACGGTTCAAAGCCAGCCCAGCAGGGCAAGTCCATAAGATTCTTAGCGCCAATTATCCACCAAAAAAAAAAAAAAAAAAAAAGACAAAACAAAAATTAAAAAAAAAACAGAACTGGAACTGTGGCTCGAAGTAGTAGGGCACTAACATTGAAAAGTCAGAGACAGCCCACAAGCTCTGAGTTCAGGCTCACGACTGGCCAAAAAAAAAAAAAAAACCCAAAAACCTAGCCAAAGCCGCCAACATCCCACCTCCATCTACCCCGTGGCTCCAGGAATCCACTATCCGTGAAGTTAAGACTTTAATTCTATTAATGATTTGCCCGAAAAGTGTAAGTTGTGAGGAAGAATGTCCACTTTTGAATTGCAGACAAAAACAAAACAAGCCTATGGGTCCCAACCCAAACTGGGTACCAAAAACCCTGGCTTCCAGCTCGGCCTGGGGGGGGGGAGGTCTGTTAGGAACTCATTTGCAGGGGGAAGGGAAGTCTGAATGAGTTGGGGGGCGGGGGACGAGTCAAAGTTCTCCGGTCTTTGCAGCAGCGTCTCTGAACCCCTGAAAGGGGAGCTCTTGAGGAAACTTCCAGGAAGAGGGGACTGCCTCGCTTTTTATTTTCTTGTGGATGTGCGTAGGGGCCGAGGAGCATTTCCGAAGGAGCGGAACCGGGAAGTGGAAGGTGGGGGAGCACGGAGAGTGCCTCTAGGGTCGCGAGCCCTCGGAGGGGAGGGGGCGCACCCCTGACCCACTTTCCTCCTTGGCGCCCCCCGGCGGCTCCGGCCCTCCCCGGGAGGAGGCCCCGGCCCTCAGGGCCGAACGCGGCGGGGCGTGGGAGGCCCGCGCGTTCCCCGCCTCCCGGCGGGGGGCTTCGTCCCGGGGCGGCCCGCGCCTTGGCGGCCTTCCGCGGACTCCCGGGGGTCCCCGCGCCGTGCAAGCCCACCCCGCCTCCCGCCTCGGCCTAGAGCCCGGGCGCCGCGGCCCGCGGCGGAGGGGAAGGGGACGGGAGCGGGGCGGGAGGGGGGGGGGTAGAAGCTGTAAACAGCCCCAGCGTCCGGGCCTCGCCTCGAAGAGCCCCGCTTCCCAGGCCCCGCCGCGGGTCACTCAGGTCCCCAACCCGCCTTGGGAATGCGCCCCACGGGACTCGGGGCACTGGAGGAGAGTCGGGGTTCCCCCTTGGAGGACTCCAGAGGCCAGTGGAGCGGCCCCGGCAGCAGAGAACGGGGAAGTCAGGACTTACCTGTCATTACTTTCTACGCCATCTTGGATCCACTTGTCAACGTCCCCACAAAGCATTATGGGTAAGAAAGAGCCTTTAAAGTGACTCGCCCCCCCCCCCCCCGGCCCCCGACTCCCGCCTCCCGCGCCGGCGCCGCCCCCTCCGGCCGCGCCTCCCGCCGGAAAGTTGCCCGGGCGTCCCCCACCGGCCCCCGCCTCGGCCTCCCCAGACGTAGCCGTGAAAACTCAACCCATTTCTACAATGCGGCTTCGGGGGGTGTGTTTTTCGTTGTTGTTGTCTTCCTCCCGCCCTCCCTGCTCTCCCTGCCCCCCGCCGTGGCCTCCACGCGGGCTCCTCCGGCCCCGCCACCCTCCCGGTCCGGGCAGACCCGACACCCCACGTCTGCACGCCGCCGGCCCGAGGTTTCCCCGCCCGCGGCCGCGGCGGCGCCCGGCAGCCCGCCGCGTGATGGATGGGTGATGGATGGGTGGATGGAGGGAGGGACCGGAGCGCACGCACGTGAGCGTCCCGGCCCCGCGTACTCCGCGCTTCCCGCCCCGGGCAGCCGCGCGACGGCCGCCACCCCCGCCCCGCCCCGCACGCTGGTGTCCCCCGCGCGCGCGCACGAGAACCTGGGGGTCCGCTCCGAGGCCGCGGGGTCGAGGGTGGGGGCGGCTCCGGACGCCGAGCGACTACCGCCGTCGGAGCGCCACTGCGGAGGGGGAAAAAGGAGGAAGGAGCTCAACGCAACTTTTACCCCCGAGGTGCTCGGCGTCTCCTCCTCTCGGCCGGTAGGGGGGCCTGCGACCCCTTAGGTGGAGGATTCCCGTGCCTACGGAGGTGGCCTCGGGTTCCGCTGGGACCCGCTGCGAATGGAGTCTTCCCCGGGCAGGTAACTTGGGGGGAACGTGGGGAGGGGGGCGGGTGAGGGGCGGGGCGGCGGGGGGAGGGTCCCCCGGAGGGTCTGGGACCAGGGGAAGGGTGTGTCCAACCTCAGTCCTACTGCCGGGTTCCCACTGGGCGGAGAACTGGTGGCGGGGTCAGGGGTGGAGCGAGGGTGCCGCGCTGGCTTGGGGGTTGGGGGGTGGGGTGCGGGGCCATGCCCAAGGGGCCTGCAGTACTGGAAGTAAGCCGCGACCTGGCGCCTACCGGGGTCTCCAGCCAACACCCCGCCAACATCTGCTCCACCATGTGCCCCAGGGCCGAGCTATGTCCCCGCCCTAGGGTTGTGCAGGCCCGAGACCCCTTACTCTAGCGCTCCAACTTCCAGCAATCCGGTTGTCTCACCTCCACACACTCCCCCCACGCCGAGAAATGGAGGTCTGATGATACTCTTGTAACTCTCTTCCCAAAAAGCTTTCGGTGTCTCTTTGAGTAAGTCAATTGGGGCTCTACCGGCTGCAATTTTTTTTTCCCCCAAGACTTTCAGGTAGAGGCAGTGTTTGGCATTGCACCAGTCTATATTCAATGCCACTGGCAAAAAGGAAAGAAAGAAAGTGATCCTCGTAGACATCAGCCCTTGTGAGACTGTTTGGTACAAAATACTCTTGAATGGCTGTGCACCTAGAACTCACTGACATTAACACATGCTCATGTGTGCACGCACACACACACATTCGTGGACCTGTATTCAGGTTAGGCCAAGGGTCTACCATTTTAAAGCTTCTGGGATCCTATCAGAAGCCTCTTTAGGAACCACGAAGGTGGCAGACCAGCCCTACCCCCAGGGAGCCAAAAACTCTACCAAGCTATTGTCTTGGCCTGGTGAGAGAGTGGGGTGTGAACTCATCAAGGGTTGGCCCCAGGGTCACTGGTGAGGGAGGTTAGGTGAGTCACTTGCAGAAAGGCGTGGAAGGAAGGAGTCAACTTTTCTCAGCTCTGGAGAAGCTGGAAGGAGTAGAGAAACTGGACCCTGGAGCCAGGTTCTTAGTTTCCAACTGTGGTAGCCTCTTAGAGTTGAGAAGACAAGCATCTTTATAAGGTACCCCAGTCCCCTTCCAGTCCCCTGAACTCAGGGCCTGAGCACTGTCTATGTGCTTTTTCAAGGCTAGAGCTCTACCACTTGAACCACAGCACCACTTTTGACTTTTTCTATGTGTGTGATACCAAGGAATCAAACCTGGGTCTTCATGCATGCTAGGCAAGCACCACCAGGCAAAACTCCCGGCCCTGCACTTATCTTTAAGTAAATACTAATACACTGAGCACAAGAACTGTCTCCCATACCTGCTTCTTTGGTAGGTGGCTTTTCTTTTGTCTTGCAAAGGTCTGGACCCAAAACATGATTAGTTATGTGACTTCCTGACGATTTCACTGTCCCCACTGGTTGTTGGGACCCGTCCTTGTCTCAAGACCTAGACAAGGAGAACTTTTATTTTATTTTATTTTGCTGGTCCTGCTACTGGAACTCTGGGCCAGGGTGCTATCCTGGAGCTTTTATGTTCAAGACTAGAACTCTGCCCCTGACCCACAAGCTCCATTTCTGGCTTTTTGTGGTTAATTGAAAGTAAGAGTCACACTGACTTTCCCAAGGCCGGCTTTGAACTAGGATCCTCAGATCTCAGCCTTCTGAGTGACTAGGATTACAAGTGGGAGATAGTGAAGCTCAGCAAGACCTGCTAACTCTTACAGGTTTGTTGTCCATCAAACCAGTCCTATGATGGTTAAATCAGATCATATAAACCTACCAAAGATTTCCCAAATTTCCACCAATGGTTTAGAAGCTCCCTTCCCTCTGGGAGGGGACCAAACTGGCATCTTCTCAGGCTGTACCCCATACATTCTTCCAGTGAGAACCTTATTTCCCCCAAGACATCATTTTTTCATCAGTCAGGTCTCAGCTCAAATGTTTCCTCCATTTCCCAAACAGCACCTTAAATCCAGCAAAAGCAGGTTGCTTCATAGTCCTGCCTACATTAGGAATGACCTTCTTTACCTGTTTGTTGTTCCTTATTTATCCATTCTTATTGAAGTAGAACAAGCTTCTTCCAACTTGTTTTTCTTAGTCTGTCTTCACTAGGATCTAAACCATAGAGTGAGGCTTTGCAATTATTTTGACAGTACATGTCCAAATTATTATCAGGGTAAGGAAGTATTGAAAAAGAGTTCAGGGGCTGGGCACTGGTGGCACACCCCTGTAATTCTAGTTCCTCAGGAGGCCGAGATCTGAGGAACACAGTTCAAAACCAGCCTGGGCTGGAGAGTCTATGAGAATTTTTGTTGTTGGGTTTTTTTTTTTTTGTTTTGTTTTTTGGGTGAATCATCTGGGTCTGGGCACTGTCCCTGGACTTTTCAGCTCAAGGCTACCTCCCTACCCCTGAGCCACAGCCCCACTTCCCATTTTTTAGTAATTAACTGGAGATAATAGTCTTTAGTGCTGGGGCTGGCTTTGAACAGCAGTCCTCAGATCTCAGCCTCTGAGTAGCTAGGATTACAGGCATGATGAGCCACTGTGCTGGCTTCCATGAGACTCTTATCCCCAATAAACTGCTCAGAAAAGGCCAGAAGTGGTACTGAGTGTGGCTCAAGAGGTAGATTGCTAAGCCTTGAGCATGAGAAGCTCAGGGACAGTGCCCAGGTCCTGAGTTCAAGCCCAAGGACTGGCAGAAGAAGGAAAGAAGGAAAAGAAGGAAGGAAGGAAGGAATGAACGAACTCCAGGACATGGAAATCAGGGGTTTTTTTTTTTATGTTTTGTCTTGTTTATTTATGTGTCCTTGGGAGTATAAGATGGGACACAGAAATGAGGAGACAAAGGATGAACAAATGAAGCAGTGATAATCACTAGACATTATATTAAATAAGTATACAGAGGCTGGGAATATGGCTTAGTGATAGCGTGCTTGCCTAGCATGCATGAAGCCCTGGGTTCCATTTTTGGTATCACATAAACAGAAAAGGCCAGAAGTGGTGCTGGGTTCAAGTGGTAGGGTATTCACCTTGAGCAGAAGAAACTCAGGGACAGTGTCCAGGCCCTGAGTTCAAAGCCCCAGGACTGGCAAAAAAGAAAAGAAAATGCACTATGCAACTGGAAGGAAGGATGGAGAGAGAGCTGCAGATGTGGCTTAGTAGTAGAATGCCTGCCTAGCAAGCATGAAGCTAAATCAAACTTAGCTGGGTGCCTTAGCTCAAGATCCAAGCATCACAGTGCCAAGCTACCCCAAGCAGGAAAAAACTGTGACACTCTTATCTCCAGTTAATCACAGAAAAAGCAGGAAGTAGAGCTGTGTCTCAAAGTGATAGGATGCTAACCTTGAGCTCAGGGACAGGGTTCAAGCCCCAAGACCAGCAAAACAAAAAACTTATGGATAGAAATGGGAGAAAAAAACTGGGAGAGAGTGAAGGAAGAGATGCAGATGACATTGTCCAAAAAGAGTCATTTACCTGACTCTCTGTATATCGCCTTTATGATAACAATAAGAAAAAAATTTTAAAAAGAGCTGAGAAGTAGGGGCTCATGCCTATAATCCTATTGAAGAGGCTGAGATATGAGGATTTCAGTTAAAAGCCAACCCAGGCAAGAAAGTCTATGAGACTATGAGGTGTTCTTTGTCTTTTAGTACTGGCCTTAGGGCTTGACCTCAGTGCCTGAGTGCTATTCCTGAGCTTGTTTATCTGAATAGCTTATTAGAGGTAAGTGTCTCAAAGGTGTTCCTGCCTGGCTGGTTTCATCCACAATCCTCAGATCTCAGCCTCCTGAGTAGCTAGGATTAGAGGCATGAGCCACCACTGCTAACCACCAGTTAGCAGCCACCAGTTAGCCATCAAAAAGCCAGAAGTGGCATGGTGGCTCAAGTGGTAGATATCTTGCCTTGAGCAGAAAAGCTCAGGGACCATGTCAAGGCTCTCCATTTCAAGTCCCAGGACACACACACACACACACACACACACACACACACACACACACACACGATAACCTTAAGAAAGATCTAGGCGTTTTCCTTCTCATCTGGGTGTTTGCTCAAAATATTTGAAAACAGACATTCAAACAAATGTTCATATATAGATGTTCCATGCAGCTTTCTACATAAGAACCAGAAGACAACAACCCAGGTAAGCGGTGAAAATACAAATATGATTAATTGGTCCAAACAGTGGAATAATAGGACCTTTAGAAGAACTGACAGCCAGGTGCCAATGATTCGCACCTCTAATCCTTGTTACTTGTGAGGCTGAGATCTAATGATTATGGTTCAAAACCAGCCCTGGCACCTAAGTCCCTGAGACTCTTATCTCCAATTAACCACCAGAAAACTGGAAGTGGCACTGCAGCACAAAGTAGTAAAGTACTAGTCTTGAGCTGAAGAGCTCAGGGTCAGTGTCCAGGCCCAGAGTTCAAGCCCCATAACTGACTAGAAAGTAAAATAAAAAAAAGTAAAAGGGAAGGGCAAGGAGTTTGGCCTAGTGGTAGAGTACTTGCCTAGCATGCATGAAGACCCGGGTTCTGTTCCTCGGTACCACATACATAGAAAAAAGCTGGAAATGGTGCTGTGGCTCAAAGGGTAGGGTGCTAACCTTGAGCTGAAGAGCTCAGGGACAACTTAGGCCCAGAGTTCAAGCCCCTTAACCAACAAAAACTATAATAATAAAAATAAATAAATGCTAGATCATGGCTCATGCCTGTAATCCTAGCTACTTAGAAGGCTGAGATCTCAGAATCGCAGTTTGAAACCAACCCCAACAAGAAAGTTCAAGAGACTCTTATCTCCACTTCACCAGCAACAGCAAAAAGCTAGAAATGGAGGCATAGCTTAAACGTAAAGTGCCAACCAAATGAGAGTAAGAGCCCCCAAGTTCAAGTACCAATACAGGCACCAAAGGAAAAAAAAGGAATTGCAAGGAGATATAGACACATTTGTAGTTAGAGTAGGTGTTATATTTGTCAGTAGCTGATGGATAAATGCAAAATTAGCAAAAAAATCAATCTGAACAACCCGGTAAGCAAACTTTAACCAACTGGACACACGTAGACTGCACCCCAACTACACACCACACATTCTTTTCAGGTGTGTATGAAATGTTTATGATATGCTAGGCAATAGAGCAAGTCCCAACAAATTTAAGTAATCTAAGTCAGAGTACATTCTCAGACAATGAGGCGATTAAGCCAGAAAATAAGAATTTTATAAAGTAAATAGAAAATATCTGCATGCTCAGAAGAAATATATATATATATATATTTATAGGTTTGTAATTCTTTATACATATGTATAACTGATTTTTAATCATATATAAATATATATACATAAGTATGTAGTCATTTAACTATGCATATATATAACTGATTTTTTAATCATATTATTAGAAAATAGTTTAGCCATGTGCCTGTGGCTCACACCTATACACCTAGCTACTCATGAGACTTAGATCTGAAGGCAGAAAAGTCTATAAGACTCATCTCCAATTAGCTACCAAAAAATGCCAGAAATAGAGCTGTGACTCAAGTGGTAGAGCACTAGCCTTGAGCACAAAAGCTCAGATCCTGAGTTCAAGCCCCAGTATTGGCACTCAAGTGGGGGCTAGGATTATAAGTGTGACATCAGCACTCGAGCTTACAGTTTTTGAAAGGAGAATTAAGCAGATGCACACTGAAGTCCCCTATTCTGGAGATGCAAAGTAAAAGGATGGCTCGAGTCCATGAGTTCAAGACAAGCTGAGGTAACATAGCAAAACCCCTTTTCAAGAAAGAAAAGAATATTTTATTACTATCCTTTTATCTTCTGTGTTCCAGCTAATAACTAATCTGAAGCAAGCAAGCAAAACAAAAAATAACCTTGTAGCCAAGTTTTGGCATGAATTTCTAGAATCAAGTTCTTTCTACATGCAATCAGCATTAAATGTGATAATGTAGCTTCACATGATGATGAATGCCTATAATCACAAAAAAATCATCTTTAGGCATTTTCTGTCAAGTTTAGCTTAACTTTATTTGTTGTTTGCAGCAGATGAGTTCAGCAGAAAGTATGTGGGAGGCCTCTGTCACCTGACAGGCCAGTTGAACCTAGATGGTTCATTTTTCACATAAATGGTAGCAAAGAAAGGGCATCCCAAGGTCAACCAGCTTGAATGACTATTCGATTGTATCTGGTGCTAAAGGGTTAATTCAGTATAGAAAGAGTCATGAAGTGCAGGATTCCCCCCCACCCCTCTTGGATTCTACATTCATAACCAAGTGCTTGGCAGGTTGCCTGCTCATATATTGTGAAACAAAATGTGTTGCCTTCATTTTGTGTGTATGTGTGTGTGTGTGTGTGTGTGTGTGTACACGTGCACACTTTCACTCCAGTACTTGGATAGGCTGCTGTTGTACCACTTGGGCCACACCTCTATTTTTGGCTTTCTGTTGGTTAATTGCAGATAAGAGTCTCACAGACTTTCCTGCCCAGCATAGCGTAGAACTGTGATCTTCATATTTCATTATGAGTAAGGTAGGATTATAGGTGTGGACTCACCCTAGAATCACCTCCTGAGAGCTGCTCTGGGCCCACACCCCCAGCAACCTGTCCGAGCCTAAATTATGCAAAGTGATTCCCAACCAGATTTACAAGCTATTTTGTAAAAATTGCAAAGAACCTATGGGTTTTAGATTTTGAAATCATTGGCACAGGCAGGCATTTAAAACATAAGCTTGTTGTGAATGGGGTGAAACTTCCTGAAACAAAGAGGCCACAGCCCCAGGGACAGAGTCAGCACCTGACATGCCTGAGCAGTGCTGAACTTAACTCTCCTATTTCAGGTCTCTGCCACTCTTGGTCCTTTATCCTTTCTTCTTGATGCCTGTTTTTCCATTTTTTTATTGTTTGTTTTGGGGTTTTGTGGTTGTTGTTGTTGTTGTTGTTGTTTTTGTTTTTGCCAATCCTGGAGCTTAAACTAAGGCCCTGACACTATCCCTGAGCTTCTTTTGCTCAAGGCTAACACTCTACCACTTGAGCCACTTCTAGCTTTTCCTGTTTATGTGATACTGAGAAATCGAGCCTAGGACTTCATGCATACCAGGCAAGCACTCTATCACTAAGCCACATTTCTAGCCCTCCCCTGCCCTTGTATTTTTTTTCCCCAGTCCTGGGGATTGAACTCAGGGCCTGAGCACTGTCCTTGGGCCTTCCTCAAGGCTAGAGTGCTATAACTTGAGCCACAGCACCACTTCCAGCTTTTTTCTATGTATGTGGTACCGAGGAATCAAACCTAGATCTTTGTGCATGCTAGGCAAACACTCTACCACTAGACCAAATTCCCCGCCCCCCTTGTATGTTTTGTTTTCTTCTTCCCACTCTCCTCCCCGCCACCCCCAGCTAGCATTTTTTCATTACTACATACAATTGCTCCCATTTTCTTCTCCTTTCAGAAACATCTCCTGAGTACATCCAGTCCACCTACCCCTGTCAGTCTTGGAGCTTGAACGCAGGGCCTGGGTGCTGTGCCTGAGCTTTTTTGCTCGAGGTGAGCACTCTACCACTTGAGCCACAATGCCACTTCAAGCTTTCTATTGGAAATAAGAATTTCACAGACTTTTCTGCCAGGGCTGGCTTTGAACTCTGATTTTCACATCTCAGACTCCTAAATAAATAGATGAGAGCTACTGGCACCCAACCCAACTCAAGAGATTTTTTTCCCTTTTTTTTTTTTTTTTTTTTTTGGTGCCAGTCCTGGGGGCTTGAACTCAGGGCCTAGGCAGTAGCCTTAAGCTTTCTACCACTTGAGCCACAGCACCACTTCTGCCTTTTTCTGTGTATGTGGTACCTAGGAATTGAACCCAAGGCTTCAAGAGATTCTTATTTCCAGTTAATCACTAAAAACCTGAACGTGCAGGTGGGACTCAAGTGGTCAACACAAGCCTAGAATGAATAAGCCAAGCCAGCATGCAAGGCTTTGAATCCAAACCCCAGTACTGGCGCACCCCCCACCTCCAGACACACACACACATCCCTGTGGTGTACTTTGTCTGAAAATGTCCATAAGAGTAATGGGCCAGGGGCTGGGAGTTTGGCCTAGTGGTTAAAGTGCTTGCCTAGCATGCATGAAGACCTGGGTTCGATTCCTCGGTACCACATACATAGAAAAAAGCCGGAAGTGGTGCTGAGGCTCAAGTGGTAGAGCTCTAGCCTTGAGAAAGTCCAAGGACAGTGCTCAGGCCCTGAGCTCAAGCCCAGCACTGGCAAAAAAAAAAAAAAAAAAAAAAAAAAAAAAAAAGAGTAATGGGCCAGAAGTGTAATCTAGTGGTACAGTGCTTGCCTAGCATGCACGAAACCCCAGATTTGTTTCCTTGGTACACATACACAGAAAAGGCCAAAACTGGTGCTGTGGCTCAAGTGGTTAAATGCTAGCCTTGAGAAAGCTCAGGAATAGTACCCAGTTCGGGTCCCAGGACTGGTGCAAAAAAAAAAAAAGAAGGAGGGAAGGAAGGAAGGAAGGAAGGAAGGAAGGAAGGAAGGAAGGAAGGAAGGAAGGAAGGAAGGAAGGAAGGAAACGTAACAGGCACCTACTTGTTCATTTGGTCAGAACAGGAGTGTGCTGTCTTGAGGTTGTGCAAAGAAACTGCAGGCCAGGTACTCCATGGCTGGACTAAAAGCCCCCTACCAACCTCTCTCTCTCAGTTATTTAAGACAGAATTTAGATTTCTGTCACATAGAAGCCACTGTTATTTTGGAAATAGATGGAAATAGATCCTAACATGGAATTTGTAGAGTCATATCACATATAAATAATAGTTATCCAAGCCATTCAAGAATCATGTCCTGGCAGAAATACATGCACACATGCGCACACACCACACACACACACACACACACAACACATTCTAATAGAAGGAATTGTAGTGAGCCAAAAAAAAAACCCTTTTGCGCAAGAGGTATAGCTCAGCAGTATAACACATGTTTAGCATTAGCATGTGTTAGGTTCTGAGTTCAATCCTCAATAATGGGGAAAAAATGCATTATACAGTGTAAACATGGCCAGGTACCCTCTGTGCCAAAGAATGCATCCCATAATAGCAGTAGTGTTCGTTTGGAGGCAGGAGATAATATGTTTTGTAACTTTTCTCGTGATTGCAGTTTGCAGAGAAGTTGCAAGAACACAGGAAACTTCTATAGAACTTTCACCTCTATTCCCACACTCCATTGAGCATACTCTAGTTCCGTGTGTGTGTGTGCTTGAACTCTTGTTTTGTTTACTGCAGTAAAGACTAGTACTCTACCACTAGAGCCACAGCCCCACTTCTTGTTTTTTGCTAGTTAATTGGAGATGGGGGTCTATTGGACTTTTATGCCCAGGCTGGCTTGGATCTACTATCTTAAGATTTCAGCCTCCTAAGTAACTAGAATTACAGGTGTGAGCCACTGGTACCTGGCTTCTATGTATTTTTTGAAACGCTAGCGGATCCCTAGCAGGCATACTCTTCTTTATCCCTAAACACTCTGTGTATTTCCTAAAGTGAGGCTTTATGGGGGAATATATCTACAGTATAATTATTAAAATCAGGAAATAACTCTTATCAAGAATGTCCTCAGGGCAGGAGTTTGGCCTAGTGGTAGAGTGCTTACCTAGCATGCATGAAACCTGGGTTCAATTCCTTGGTACCACATACATAGAAAAGCCGGAAGCAGTGCTGTGGCTCAAATGGTGGAGTGCTAGCTTTGAGGAAAAAGCCCAAGGACAGTGCTCAGGCCCTGAGTTCAAGCCCCAGGACAGGAAAAAACAAAACAAAACAAAACACTAGTCTCAGCTAACAGTTTGCAATATGTTATCTCTACCAATAATGAGGTGTGTGCCATGGCATACTTCTGCCATCCCAAGCTCATCAGTAAGTAGAGGTGCAAGGCTAGCAATCCAGACTGGCCTAAGCATAAATGTGAGACCCTGTTAGAAAAATGACAGAAGAGCTGGGAATGTGGCTTACTGGTAGAGTACTTGCCTAGTATACATGAAGCCCCAGATTTCATTCCTCAGTACCACATACACAGAAAAGGTGGGAAGTAATGCTAGTCTTGAGCAAAAGAACCTCAGGGGCAGCACCCAGGCCTGAGTTCAAGCCCTGGGACTGGGGTAAAAAAATAAATAAATAAAAAGAGGAACAGAGGAAGGGGGGAAAATAGCAAAAGTATAAAGGGTTAAGATGTGGTTCACATACAGCCAACACAAGACTCGGAGTTTGAACCCAATACAGCCCAAAAAAATCAGTCATGTGTTACTCTTTCTTATCCTGTTCATCTTGTTCTCTGCATCAAAAATTAAGGTTGTGCCTGCAGGCAAGGCGCTCTAACACTGAGCCCCACCCCCAACTTTGACCTGGGATCTTTTTTGTTTTTTTTTAAGTCCCTTTCAATTTGGAAAACTTTCTCATCCTGCCATTTCTTAACCTTCACATCTTTGAGGAGGAGTTGGTAACTTTGTAGACTGCCTCTCCCTCTGGGAACATCTGATACTTTGCTCTAGATTAGATTGGGGTTGTACATCTGGGCAGGGAGGTACTGGAAGGAATTCAATGTCACATGATGTCAATTTGTTCTCTTCCATTGTTGCTCAAGATGGTGGCTGTCAACTTCCCACCACAATGTTACTATTTTATCCTTGCAAAATTAGCAAGTACTTGGTTGGAGGACATCTTCAAGGCTGTGTAAATGTCTTCTTCAGTTTTCACATTGAAACTTTAGCATCCATTGATGATTCTCGTGTAAATCAATTATTTACTCTGATCATTGGCCAATAGTTGTATTTGGATACTTTCTAAACATTTTTTTTTTCTGAAGGCTAAGGATTAAGGCAAAAACTTGGGCTTGCTTCCATGAGCACTGTAACGCAAAGTATGGTGCTTATTTAGAATCTCTTTTGTGGGCTAGGATGTAACTCAGAAGTAGAGTGCTGCTTATTTGAACATGCCTCCTATTATATGGCCCTGAGTTTAATCACTAGAAGTAGAGGAAGAAGGGAAGGCCGGGAAAGGAAGGGAGGGAGGAAAGACTCTTAAAACATAGAATGTGTCTTGATCAAGAGTCAGTGATATCCAAAAGTATTTAATAGAGGAGGCATTGGTTTTGGGAGTGCTGGTTTCTTTGTTTTGTTTTGTTGGTCATTGGTCTTGAACTCAGGGCCTGGATGCTGCCCCTGAGCTCTTTTGCTCAAGGGAAGTACCCTACCACTTTGAGCCACAGCTCCACTTCAGGTTTTCTGGTGGTTAATTGGAGATAAAAGTCTCTCAGAAGCCGTGCATCAGTAGCTCATATCTGTAATCCTAGCTACTCAGGAGCCTGAGATCTGAGGATCTCAGCTCAAAGCCAGCCCGGGGTACAAAGCCAAAAGTGGGGTACAAGGCCAAAAGTCCGAGAGACTCTTATCTCCAAATAACCTCTAGAAAACTGGAAATGGTGCTGTGGCTCAAATGGTAGAGTACTAGCCTGTGAGCTGAAGAGCTCAAGGACAGCACCTAAGCCACCAACCAACCAAAAAGAAAACGTCTCACAGAATGAATGCTAGTGGCTCACACCTGTAATCCTAACTAGCTGGCTACTCAGGAGGCTGAGATTTTAGGATTATAGTTCAAAGCTAACCCTGGGCAGGAAAATCCATGAGACTCTTGTCTCCAATTAACCATCAGAAAACCAGAAGTGACACTGTGGCTCAAAGTGGTATGGCACTAGCCTTGAGCAAAAAGAACTAAGGGACAGTGTCCAGGCCCTAACCAACAAAAAAAGCCCTATGACCAACAACAACAACAACAAAAAGTATCTTCAATCCTTGCACTTGTAATCATGATCAGTATTCTAATCAGCTTTTTTTTGGGGGGGTAGTCATGGGGCCAGATTTTTACTACTGTTTTGGAATATCAGGCTTCTCATGAAGGGAAAGGAGATTTGTTTTGCTAACATTTTCAGAGATTCAAAGTCTAAGCTCCTTCGGTGGGCATTGGCTTGGTCTCTAGTGAGGGCTGTGGATGGAGGCATGCTAGGAATTGGTGGTCTCATCTAAAAGCAGGACACCAGAAGCTACATGGGTCCACAATCCCCCTGGAAGCCTCATCCCCAAGTGACATAAAGCTTTCTCCTTCCCCCCCATGTGCCCTATAAAGGTTCCTTGTTGCTTAATAGCACCCCCCTGTTGAGCAGGCCCTCAACCACAATGGAAGAGGGGACACTCAAATCACATTAAGGGACAGATCCTGGGTAGATGGCTCCCAGTTGAACAATTATTTGCATCCACCACCAACTTCTGATCTATATAATGGGAGGATTCACTGGACTGTGAATGCAAAAATAGTCATTCACAATCACTTACTTTTTTTTTTTTTTTTTTTTTTTTTTGCCTGTTCTGGGGCTTGAACTCAGGGCCTGAGCACTGTCCTTGGACAATTTTTGCTCAAGGCTAGCGCTCTGCCACTTGAGCCACAGTACCACTTCTGGATTTTTCTGAGTATGTGGTACTGAGGAATAGACCCCAGGGCTTCATGCAGGCTAGGCAAGCACTCTACCACTAGGCTACACTCCCTGTCCAATTGCTTATTCTTTGCAACTAAGTCAGCTATGAAGGGACAGGAAAGCTGGAGGGAAACAGAGCAGCAGTACTCCATGTGAGGCTGCTTCTTACTATCAAATGTAATTACTGATTAAGTCACACACACACACACACACACACACACACACACACACACACACACACACACACACACACACACACACACAGTGTCAGGAAACAGCCTGCCCATGTTGGCTGTAGAGGCAGGAATTTTGATTTTCTTGGCTTCTGAGTTGTTCTTGGACTGGGGCCCTCTAGGGAAACTGAGCAAGCCCATGCCCCCATCAAACTTGGGCTGCATCCATCCAGGCAGGACACAAACAAACTCTCCGGTCATCTCCTCCAAGTGGAGCAGACAAAAGTGCTGTTGATGCAGAGGGCCCGTGGGAGGAAGCTTGGCCTAGAGCAGGAGCACAGCTCTGAGCATGGAAGGGAGTACAGGGCTGGAGGGGTAGGAATGGGGGAGGGGGGAGCCGTTCACATGCATGAAGGTGAGCCTGTCTGATAGTTGTGGGTGTCTCAATTCTCTCCAAAGAGCATCATCCATGGAAAACACTTGTGGGAAGTCAAGAGGAGGGAGCGGGTGATTATACCTATCTTATCTAATTGGACTTATGTTCAAAACAATTACATCTTCAGTTTTTGTTTGTTGAATGGTGGGAATTGAATCCAGGGCCTTGCAGATCTTAAGGTCTACTATTGAACTACATTCCTCAGTTCTTCTTCCTCTCCTCTTCCCCATCCCCTTCCTTCTCTTTTCTACCCTCTCTCCTCTCTTAGTAGTACTAGGGATTGAACACAGAGCCTCTTAGTTGCTGAGTAAGTCCTCCTCCACTTGAGCCTCAGCCTCAATCCCTCCCCCTTTTTTGTCTTTTTTTTGGGGGGAGGGGGTCATGGGGCTTGAACTTGGCCTGGGCCCTGTCCCTGAGCTCTTCAGCTTAAGGCAATCGCCCTACCTTTCCCCCCTTCCTGTTTTCTAGAGGTGAATTGGAGATAAAGAGTCTCAGGTCTGGGGCCGGGAGTTTGGCCTAGTGGTAGAGTGCTTGCCTAGCATGCATAAAGACCCAGGTTCGATTCCTCGGTACCCCACATACATAGCAAAAAGCCAGAAGTGGCACTGAGGCTCAAGTGGTAGAGTGCTAGCCTTGAGAAAGACCAAGGACAGTGCTCAGGCCCTGAGCTCAAGCCCAGGACTGGCAAAAAAAAAAAAAAAAAAAAGAGTCTCAGGTCTTTTTGTGCCCAGGCTGAACCTTGATCCTCAGATCTCAGCCTACTGAGTAGCTAGGATTACAGGCAAGAGCTGTTGGGCCTGATCCCCCTTGTCTTTAAATCATGATTTGAGGGGCCGGGAGTTTGGCCTAGTGGTAGAGTGCTTGCCTTGCATGCACGAAGACCTGGGTTTGATTCCTCGGTACCACATACATAGAAAAAAGCTCAAGTGGTAGAGTGCTAGCTTTGAGAAAGTCCAAGGACAGTGCTCAGGCCCTGAGCCCAAGCCCAGGACTGGCAAAAAAAAAAAAAATCATGAATTGAAAAAACAAAAGACATCCAGGAACCTGAATTCACATGCCTATAATCCTAGCTATTCAGGAGGCTGAGATCTGAAGGTCACAGTTCAAATCCAACCCAGACTGTAAAGTCCATGAGATTCTTAACTTTAAATACCAAAAAGCCAGAAGTAGACCTGTGACTCTCAAGTGCCAGTACCAGCAAAAAAAAAAAAAAAAAAAATCTTATCAGCTGTTTTCCCTGGGTAGCTAGATTTTCCTCGTGTGTGTACTAGTTCTAGGGCTTGAACTCAGGGCCTAGGCACTGTCCCATACTTTTTTTTTTCTTTTTGCATAAGGCTAGTGCTCTACCACTTGAGCCACAGCTCTGCTTCCAGCTTCTTGCTCCTTAATTGGACATAAGTGTTTCATGGACTTTGCTACTTGGGCATGGGCCTCAGATGCCTGTCTAGCAGATCACTTTTTATTATATCTTTGTGTGTTCCATGCTTCTAGGATGTGTTATTTGATCCCCATTCACACACTTTCCAACAGTGTATTATGATCCCCTGATCTACCCCCAGCCAGCAGCCCCTCAGCATAAGGAAGATGTGAGCCAGGGATGAATGGGTGGCAAATGCTCTTTCAGAAACATTTGGCAGTTGTTACAGGCTGGCTGCTGAGGGGAAATGTCTGGAAGGCCAAAGCAAAGGGTCCACCCCTTGTCTTTGTGCCTCAGAGTTTCCTCCACTGTTCCTCTGGTTTCCCTGTTGATTGGCTGATTTAGCAAAAGAACACAGTAGCAGATGTTAACCACCACCACTCCACCACCCCCAGTAAAATGTAACCCCAGAGCAGGAGCTCCCGGCCTCTGCCCCCTCACCTGGTGTGCAGAAAGCCTTTAATGTAAATTTCCACAACTTCTCAGATCTCTTCTGACACTCCTGCTGGGTCGTTGGCTCCCACTGTGTTGTCCCCCTGCAAGCTCCCCACACCCACCCCCTGCGTAACCAGCCTTGTTGGGACCACATTGCTCACAGCAGCCAAGCTGTGGCTAATCACAGAGGCAGAGTCTGTGCCTCAGAAACATTTGGCGTGTACTTAGGAGGAAAAACTGAGCTCATCCCAAGAAAGAAAAGAACAAGTCATCGCTCAAGCTCTGCAGGAATCTATATATTGGCTGATGGTTTCAAACTATCATTCGGGGTGTACGTGTGTGCGCTTAGGCTGTACCCCAGGCACCTCAGAAGATTGGGTGATGGCTTCCCAGATCTCAGCTTTGAGCTCATTTCATACCCGTGCATCTAGGAGCTGGGGAGGGAGCCAGGGGCTGGGCCAGGGCAGCTCAGGAGCTGGGACTTCAGGGAGGAGCCATGGCAAGGCTGAGTATAGGACACTGACCCAGCTAGAAGAAAGAAGCCAGTGAAGAAAGCTAGGAAGTACCTCTTAGCTCTGCCTGCCACTAGCTACCCACAGGGAGATGCGCACAACCCAGCAGCCCCACCAGGGCCAAAGTGGGAGAGTCTGCTTTCAGGTTAGGGTCCCTCAAGGTGAAGTTTGAGAGAAGAGAAAGAAGGAGAGGGGGACCAGGAATGTGGCTCAAATGGTAGAATGTTAGCCTTGAGCAAAAGAAACTCAGAACAGTGCCTAGGTACTAAGTTCAAGCCTCAGAAATAGTTTTTAAAAGAAAAAAGAAAAGTTCTTTTCATTGGAGCCTTCCAGCCTGTGGCATTTTGTTGCAGTAACCCCCATAAACCAATAGTCCTTAGCAGGTAGGCCCAGAGAGATCCTGCACCCTTGCATGGAAATGCCTGGAATAGGACTGCCACAGACCCAGCCTCCCTTCTTGCCCCACTGGAGGGATTGTGGTGGGTCTGCTTTGGTGAGAGGAAAGGGCCTCCCATCCATGGACATGGGTCAGGCCCTCAGAGTGCCTTGCATGGAGGATATAGGGAGATGGCTTAGGCTTGTCCTGGAGGTGAACTCACCCTGGCAAAGGTCGTTCTTCCTCTCTGACTGATCCCCCACTAACTTCTCCTGGTGACAAAGGAAAATTCCCAAAGGCTCAGCCGGGGATGGGCAGCAGTCCCTCCCAAGGTCCTGGCAGCATGCCAGTCACTTGGGCCACTGGCCTCTGCAGCACAGAGGCAGCAGCTGCTTCCTGCTGGCCTTGGAGAGGCTGCTGGGGAACGTGGCCAGCCCTGGACTCCTGCTCCTGGCCTCCTGCTCCTGGCCTCGCCCAGCAGCATGCACATCCCTGCAAGCAGGACAGCCATGGCAGAGACTCAGAGGCGCCCCCTTGGTGGCCACCAGGTGCCATGCAGGCCTTGGAATCTGAGTTGCTTTTCTTTTTAAAAAGAAAAGAAAAAAAGGCCAGGAGTTTGGCCTAGTGGTAGTGCTTGTCTAGCATGCACCAAGACCGGGGTTCGATTCCTTGGTACCACAAACATAGAAAAAATCTGGAAGTGGTGCTGAGGCTCAAATGGTAGAGCTCTAGCCTTGAGAAAGTCCATGGGACAGTGCTCAGGCCCTAAGCTCAAGCCCAGGACTGGCAAAAAAAAAAAAAACATGCTTTGCTTAAAAACACTAAAAATGTGCTGGGTGCAGTGGCTCATGCCTGTAATCCTAG
This sequence comes from Megascapheus bottae, assembly GCF_031878675.1. Lineage (NCBI taxonomy): Eukaryota > Metazoa > Chordata > Mammalia > Rodentia > Geomyidae > Megascapheus > Megascapheus bottae. Next base: position 15,054,119 of record NC_143525.1, read on the forward strand.
CTACTCAGGAGGTTGAGATCTGAGGATCAAGGTTCAAAGCCAGCCTGGGCACAAAAGGACCTGAGACTCTTATCTCCAATTCACCTCTAAAAAGCACAAGTGGGGCCTAGTTCAATGGAGGAGTGGTAGCCTTGGGCTGAAAAGATCAGGGACAGAGCTCAGGCCCAGGGTTAGGGTGTTGGTAGCCTTGAGCTGAACAGCACCCAGGCCGAGTTCAAGCCCCATGACCCACCAAAAAAATAGTAATTTTAAAAAAATCACCAAAATGCTGTCTTCTTCCTCTTTTCCTCTCTCTAAGAAAAAGTGGAAGGGGTCAGGAGGCAAAGCAAAACTGGTTTTAATTTAAAAACCTGTCCTGGGCTTGAACTCACAACCTGAGCACTGGCACTGAGCTTCTTTCTGCTCAAGGCTGGCATTAGCACCACTTCTGTCTTTCTCTGTTTATGTGGTACTGAGGAATCGAACCCAGGGCTTCATGCCTACTAGGCAAGTACTCCATCACTAAGCCACCTTCCCATCCCATTTTTTTTTTCCTTTTTCATCTGCATGTGTATACAGATGGTGGGGCTTGAACTTCTGCCTTTTTTTTTTTTTGTGGTTAGTTGGAGACAGGTCTCATGGACTTTCTGCTTGGCTGACTTCAAATGGCAATCTTCAGATCTCAGCTTCCTGAGTTACTAAAATTACAGACTTGAACACTGGCAAATTAAAGCAACCCTGAGATTCCCTCTCAACCCAGGTAGACTGGCTAACATTGTGAATCTAAACAACAAATACTGGTGGGGGTATAGGGAAAAAAGAAGCCTATTGCACTGTTGATAGAAATATACACTAATACAACCACTCTGGACAGCAGTCTAAAGGTTCCTTAAAAAACTAAACATAGATCTTCCCTAAGACCCAGCCACTACTAGGCATCTACCCTAAACATCACAAGCTAGGATATGATAAAGACGCCTGCATATCCTGTTCATTGTCCATAGGTCTTCCCGAAAGACCCAGCCATATCACTACTGGGCATCTATGCTAAACATCACAAGCTAGGATATGATAAAGACACCTGCACATCCATGTTCATTGTCATACTAGTCACAATAGCCAATGTATGGAAACAGCTCAGATGTAGATTTTTTTAATGTACTTATACACACACAATGTAATTTTACAAACCAGTAGAAAGAATAAAATAATATTTACAGGGAAAGGGGTAGAACTAGGAAGTCTTATTTACTTTGCCAGTCCTGTGCTTGAGCTCAGGGCCTGAGCACTGTCCTTGGACTTTCTCAAGGCTAGAGCTCTACCACTTGAGCCTAGCACCACTTCCAGCTTTTTTCTATGTATGTGGTACCAAGGAATCGAACCCAGGTCTTCATGCATGCTAGGCAAGAACTCTACCACTAGGCTAAACTCCCAGCCCCTGGAAAGTCTTAAATGTGGTAAGCCAAGCTTAGAGAGGCACACAGCCCATGTTTTCTCTGATATACAGAAATTAGATCTAAAATACACTGGAATATAAATTATACAGGATTCTAGATACTCACAGTGAGATCAAAAGAGGATACTCTTAGGGGAGAAACACAAAAGTACAATTCCTAAAATCCCTTCATATTTATATTATATATATATGTATATATATATTTCAAAGTCCAAGCCAGGAACAGTAGCTCACGCCTGTAATCCTAGCTACTCTAAGAGGCTGAGATCTGAGGATAGTGGTTCAAAGCCAGCCTGGGCACTAAAGTCTGTGAGACTTTTAGCTCCAATTAACTACCAGAAAACTCAAAGTGGGGCTGTGGCTCAAGGGGTAGGGCAATATCCTTGATCTGAAGAGCTCAGGGAGAGGGCCCAGGCCCAGAGTTCAAGTCCCACAACCAAAAACCTAAAAAACAAAAAAAAACCTCTAAGATAAATATCTTTTTTTAATTTCTATTTTGGATGATTCTATCTACTTTATGTATTATATATTCACATGTGTATCTTTGACAGGGTGGAAGGGAGGATCTCAAGGGAAAAAGGGTGAAAAGTGCAGCAGTAGAACTCACTGGACACAGATGAAAGTGAACTACAGGGCCAGGAGCATAGCCTAGTGGTAGAGTACTCGCCTAGCATCCACAAAGCTCTGGGTTCGATTCCCTGCTGGGTTCGGTTCCTTGGTAGGAACAGAACACCTAGGCAACAAGGTTGGCAGAGCACCAACCTTGAGCAAAAAGTGTCCAAGGACAGCGCCCAGGTCCTGAGTTTAAACCCCAGGACTGGCAAAAAGAAAACTGAACTATAAAACTCATGGGTGGCGATGGGAGGGAGGACTGGAAAAGAGGAAACAAGACTATACAAAAGGAAATGTACTTATTACCTGACTCACGTAATTGTAAGCCCTCTATACAAAAAAAGCAAATTAGGCTGGCAGTTTGGCTTAATGGTAGAGTGCTTGCCTAGCATGCCCAAAGACCCAGGTTTCATTCCTTGGTACCACATACATAGAAAAAGCTGAAAGTGGTGCTGTGGTTCAAGTGGAAGAGTTCTAGCCTTGAGGAAAGCTCAAGCACAGTGCTCAGACCCTGAGTTCAAGCCCTGGGACTGGGGAAAAAAAAGAAATTCATAAAGTAAATTAATTTTTTTTTAATTAACTGTTTACAGGTCAAGTAAAAAAGAAAAGACCCGAGCCAGGAGTTTGGCCTAGTGGTAGAGTGCTTGCCTAGCATGCACGAAGACCCAGGGTCAATTTCTCAGTACCACATACTTAGAAAAAGGCAGAAGTGGTGTTAAGGGTCACGTGGTAGAGCTCTAGCCTTGAGAAAATTCCAAGGACAGTGCTCAGGCCCTGAGCTCAAGCCCAGGATTGGCTAAAAAAAAAAAAAAGAAAAGAAAAGACCCTTGCTTTAGCCGAGCCTTGGGGGCACTCAAGCAATCTCCATACTACAGCAACATGAAGTCCTGTATCTCAGTAGACGGCTGTTGCTACTACTTCTTCTTTTTTTTTTTTGCCAGTCCTGGGCTTGAGCTCAGGGCCTGAGCACTGTCCTTGGACTCTCTCAAGGCTAGAGCTCTACCACTTGAGCCTCAGAACCACTTCCGGCTTTTTTCTATGTATGTGGTACCGAGGAATCGAACCCGGGTCTTCATGCATGCTAGGCAAGCACGTTAACCACTAGGCCAAACTCCCAGCCCTTCTTCTTTCTTTTGTCATGGAGCTTAAACTCAGGAGCTGGATACTGTCCCTCAGATTTTTTGCTCAAGGCTAGTACTCTACTTCTTGCAGCATTTGTTTCTTTTGTTTGTTGATGCTTAACTGAACATGAAAGTCTCACAGCCTTTTCTGCTCAATCTGGCTTCAAAACACAACTCTCAGATCTCAGCCTCCTGATCCTGAGTAGCTAGGACTACAGGCATGAGCCACTGGTGCCCAGCTTGGTCTTTGTTTCATAGACAAGGCCTGGTTATTTCACCCAGGCTGACCTGGAACTCACAGCTTAGCTGTGAACTCATGATCCTCCTGCTTTAGCCTCTGGAGCACCACAATTGCTGGTGTTTATGGTTTGAATATGAAATATTCCCACAGGCTCCTGTGAAGGCTTGATTCCCAGCTAGTGGCACTCTTTGCGAAGGAGCAAGGCCTAGGAGAAAGATCAGTGGGTGTCATTGGGGCTTCTATCCTTATCTCTTCCTGCTTGTCATCTCCTGCTTTCTGGTTGCCATGAGTTCCGAATCCCTGCCAGCCTGGATTGAGCACTCAGCCCTGAGCCAAAGTAAAGATCTCCTCCCTCTAAATTTGTCTCACAGGGCTGGCCTAGTGGTAGAGTGCTTCTCTAGCATGCATAAAGACCTGGGTTCAGTTCTTTGGCACTACATACATAGAAAAGCCAGAAATGGTGCTGTGGCTCAAATGATAGAGCACTAGCTTTGAGAAAGCCCAAGAACAGTGTTCAGGCCCTGAGTTCAAGTCCCAGGACTGACAAAAAAAAAAGTGTCTCACAGTCACCAGAAGTTACCATGCTCTGCATGACCATGCCTGCCTTGTCTTTAGCCTCATAGGAACAGCAAGATGAAGCTTGCAGTCTTCATTCAGTATTTTTCTTTTTACAGTGGAATATTATTAAGCACTAAAAAGAGATGCCTGCTCCTGAATAAGATGAGGAAAATGACAGCTGTCCCCATTACATAGCTACTGGACTGTAAAATAACTAAAGGAAAATGTAGATTGATTACAAAAAGATGCAGTCCACCTCATATGCTGGCTGGTAAATGAATGGTAATGGAGTTTAATCTTTTCTGTGGGCCTGAGGACCAAACCCAGCATATGCTCAACCACTTGAGCTGGGTCTCTGGGCCCCTTGTGTACTTTCGTTTTTTGACATAGGGTCTCCCTGTCTTTGCCTGGACTGGCCTCAAAATCTCGGATATTCTGCTTCTCCCTTTGTGGTTACAGGTATGTACCATGCTGCTGGGTTTATTCTTAATTTGGAAGTAAATAGACCCAGTCTTTCATGCTAACTTTAGTGTCTGAGCTTGAACCCAGGGTCTCAGACACTGGAGGTAAGAGCTCAGTCCCAAACACAATACAGGAGTGTTCTGAACACTCCCAATGCAGACTACCTTCAATGAAAGGATCATTTTTAGCAACACTAAGAAGTTGATAAATAGCTGTCAGTTTGATTAATAATTGAGAAAAAATCAAGAAATTGAGATTTGGCCCCTAGGACAGCTACAAATGGCAATGTGATACCTTTGCCTCAGTCTAGGTGTGCCCAGCACAAGGGTAATGATGCCCAAGACAATTGAGAAGCTAGATTAGAATTAACTGCAACTCTCCTGCAAGTAACAATACAAAAGGAAGCTTTCCTTCAGAATTACAACCATGTTCTAACTGCTAGAGAAAACTTCTGATGTTCCCGGGCTTGTTGTACTGTTAGTTTTTACGAGGTAAGGAGAGCAGACAAACCAGCTTTACGAATGCGGCCAACGCATTAACTTTCTACATACAAGTCTCTCAGCCATCCCTATCCCTGGCCTCTAGTGAGGAAATTAGAAAAATGTCATTTCTACTATACTATTTCCTACTTCATTTGGGGAGGGGGGGGGTGGAGAGATCAATCACACATGCAAGTGATACTCCTGGAGCTTGAACTCGGCCTGGTTGCCCTGAGCTTTTCTGCTCAAGGCTAGCATTCTACCACTTAAGCCTCAGCTCCATTCTGGCTTCCCCCTGCATGCCCCCCTCCCCTCCCCATAGTTCACTGAAGATAAAGAGTTGTGGATTTTCCTTCCCAGGCTGGCTTCAAACTCAGATCTCAATCCTCCTTCTCAGATCTCAGCCTCCTACTAAGTTGTTAGAATTATAGGTGTGAGGGAGGAAGGAAATGGGGACAAAAACAGAAAAGGGGTATCAATGTGGGAGAAGTAATGCACCTTCTATGTGGCGAATATAACTGTAACCCCTCTATATATTACAATAAAAAATTAGATTAAAAAAATTATAGGCATGACATCTGCACATGGCTTGGATTTTTTTTTTTTCTTGCCAGTCCTGGGCTTGAACTTAGGGCCTGAGCACTATCTTTGGGCTTTCTCAAGGATAGAGCTCTACCACTTGAGCTACAGCACCACATCCGTGAGGTACTAAGGGATTGAACCTGGGTCTTTATGCAGGTTAGACAAGCAGTCTACCACTAGGCCAAACTCTTGGCCCCTGTTTTGTGTTTTTTTTCTTTTTAAGAGGACCCTCACTTAATTTGTGTGTGTGTGTGTGTGTGTGTTTATCATGGGGCTTGAACTTGGCCTGGGTGCTGTCCCTGTGCTCTTCTGCCTCTTGAGCCAGCGCCATTTCCGTTTTTTCTTTTTCTCCTGGTTAATTGGAGATGAGTCTGCTGTGCCTGTGCTGGCTTTGAATCAAGATCCGCCCCCTGAGTGGCTAGGATTACAGGTATCAGCCACCAGCGCCCAGCTCACTTAAATACCTTTTAAGTTACTTTCTAACTTTTTTTCGTATTTTAATTTGCTCTGAAATACAAAAGCTCCCAATATTTTCTCATACTAACTGACCCCCACATATTATATAATAAAACTATTCTAATTCTGTAAAAAAGATTAAATCTATGCCATTTACTATGAAGATGGTCTTGTTGTTTTTTGTCATTTTTAAGTATTAAAAATAAGATTACCCAGCACTGTACAATAGATATAGGCACATAATTTAGAAAACTAACAATTTAATTAGACTTTATAAGTAAAACTGACAGAGAAGCCTTATGCCAGATACAGTAACACACCGGCAACCCTGACTTATGAGGCCGAAATGGGAAGATCAACATAGATCTTATCTCTAAAAGTGGAAGAAAAATATTAAGACCCAATGTCGGGTGAAGTCAGGGTAAAAGAAACCCAACTACTGGGCTAGAAAAGTTTTTTGTTGTTGTTTTAATTTTTTAAAAAAATCTTTATCCTACCAAAATGCTCCATGTAGAGACATTGCCACAACATAAAGATATCAATCACAATTGCACCCAACATCCTGTGTGTCTGGAGTCAAGAAGGTTTCCAGCATCATTTACTCCATCACCCCACCCCAAGGAGCAGCAGCACACTCCTGTATGGTTTCATGATCACACAAGAACAAGTGAGCACAGGAGGTTTTCAAACAACTCAAGTTGACACATGTTCTTACATATTTGGACAATAAGAATGTGTGTCATAAAATGGTTTTATACCAACTGAACTCAGGGTTAACATCGAGGCCAAGTGCTGAGGGAAAACCAGCCTCAGGCCTGCTTGCAACTAACATTAATGTAGACAGAAAAACCACATGTACACCAGGATAACAAGTCTTTTTTTTTTTTTTGTCTTTTTTTAATCACTTCCAATTTTATCTTTTGTAAAAGCACCAGACCTTACTGTAAATTATGAATCATCTCCTCTTTCGCTATGAGGTGTGTGGTCTTGTTGACCAGAGACATGAGCGAGTTCAGTTTCTGAGACCAGTCATTTAATAAGTTATTTGGATCCTTGGGTCTCTGGAAGTTGATGATTCCTGCCAGCCTGTCTACCTTAGCAAAGATGGTCTTGTTCACAACTAGATTCGAGAGGAAAGCCTCTGACTCCTGCAAGACAAACAGAAGTTGGCTTAAGTCCACATTACCACAGATGATAAATAAAATGTGAGGAAGCGGGGGCCGGGAGTTTGGCCTAGTGGTAGAGTGCTTGCCTAGCATGCACAAAGACCCGGGTTCGATTCCTCCGTACCACATACATAGAAAAAAGCCGGAAGTGGTGCTGAGGCTCAAGTGGTAGAGCTCTAGCCTTGAGAAAGTCCAAGGACAGTGCTCAGACCCTGAGTTCAAGCCCAGGACTGGCAAAAAAAAAAAAAAATGTGAGGAAGCGTTTTCTAAATTCTTCAACCAAAAATTACACCAGCTGATGGGCCAGGAGTTTGACATAGTGCTTGTGCTTGCCTAGCATGCATGAAGACCCAGGTTTAATTCCTTGGTACCACATACATAGAAAAAACTGGAAATGGGGCTGTGACTCAAGTGGTAGAGCTCTAGCCTTGAGAATGCCCAAGGACAGCACTCAGGCCCTGAGTTCAAGGCCCAGGACTAGAAAAAAAAAATTTTAACAGCAAGTGCAGAGCAGTCACACGAATGCACGCACTGTAAGGTACTTCTTTATTCTAGTCCAAGGAGGATTACACTGTGTTGTCCCTAGTTCAGGCCTGGGAGAAGAGCATGTTGACATCCTTGCCTTTCTGGTGCCTCTTAAAAGGCCCTATGCATAGGAGCAGCTGCCTGATTGCCAGCAAGGCTGCTGAGAACACATGCTCTGCCCCAGACCAGGCAACCCTTGAGAAGACCAGGACTTTGTGTCCATGACCTTAATTGAGAACGAAGCTGCCACCAAGGACCAAGCTTCCAGCTATGATGTTCCTTCTGTGTCATCCGTCTTATGCTATGTACAATGTACATAGCTATGTACATGCTATGTACAATGCTCCAGCAAGTCTGTGGCTGTGCCAGGGGTAACACAGCCAAGCCTCCTCACATTTCACTCTCGCACTAATTCTTCTGGAAACCCAAGTGTATTTATTATGCACTGCAATGTAAAACTAATAGTTAATGTTTTAAGAATTTATCATTTCTGGATGGGGAGGACTAGAAATTGAGCCTAGATTCCCAAACTCCTAAGGTTTAAGTGGCATAAAAGATACTGGGATCTGGGAGTGTGGCCTAGTGGTAGGTACTTGCCTAGCATGCATGGAGCCCTGGGTTCAATTCCTCCATACCACATATATAGAAAAAGCTGGAAGTGGTGCTATGGCTCAAGTGGTAGACCCACTAGACTCAAGAAAGCTCAAGGACAGTGCCCAGGCCCTGAGTTCAAGCCCCAGGACTGGAAAAAAAAAAGATTAAAACTCTTTAGGGTATTTTTTTGGTACTCAAGATAGCTAGGGAAGCTTTCTATCACATAAAACAATGGGTGATAGTGTTGTAGAGAACACCTATAATCTCAGTACTCTAAAATTGAGGCAGGAAGATCTCCAATTTGAGGCCCTCCTAGGATTATATATAGATCTATATATATCCTAGGATATATATAGATCTATATATATCCTTTCTCAAATAAATACATAACTAGTGATAAAATAAAACAAGTGTTTTCAGTCAGTACTTATACACATTTCTGACATTTGAGATAGATGAACAGTGGCAAACCCCTCCCACCCAGTGACACTGACTACTTACATCCACAGACAGATCCAGCAGCTGCGCCATCCTCTTCATTGTTATCCGGGTATAGTACTTGGCCATTATTCTAATATTCTGAGGAGAGACAGAGGGCAGGGGACACCAGAACAGCTGTCAGGTAACTTTGCAGCCATCTGTTTCACATTCAAGTACATCTACTCACAGCATCAAACTAACAGCTTTTATGTGTCTTTGGCCCACCACTGGAAGAAAGCTGATTCAAAACCGCAAAAGCAACACCTCAACATGGGGATAGTTTCTAGAATCATTTGTAAATTTATATTTTATACAAATTTTAAAATATATAGTAAAAAAATAACTATAGTTCTTGCTAATCCAATAATCAAAGTTAAACTTTTCTAATTATGAGACAAATATTCAAAAGGCTAAAACTCAAAAGAAAAAAAGCATAACCAGTTCCAGCTTCTAGGAAACTGAAATGGGAGGATTGCTTTGCTTTGGTCCAGGAGTTCAAGACCAGCCTAGGCAACATAAGGGAATCTTTTCTTAAGATAAAAACAAAAGAGAAATAAACAAAACATCATACAAGGGCTGATAATGTGGTGTAGTGGTAGAGTCTAGCATATATGAAAAGCCCTGGGTTCAATTTCTCAATACCACATAAACAGAAAAAGCCAGAGATGGTGCTGTGGCTCAAGTGGTAGAGTGCTAACCTTGAGCAAAAGAACATCAGGGGCAGTCCTGAGTTCAAGCCCCAAGACTGGCCAAAAAGAATACATTTCTATGGGCTAGGAATGTGGCTTAGTGGTAGAATGCTTGCCTAGCATGCATGAAGACCTGGGTTCGATTCCTCAGTACTACATAAACAGAAAAGGCCAGAAGTAGGATTGTGGCTTAAGAGGCAGAGTGCTAGCCTTGAGCAAAAGCAGCTCAACGACAGTGTCCTAGCCCTGAGTTTAAGTCCCAGGACTGGCAAAAAAAAAAAAAAAAAGATTACAACTAGCAGTCTATCATGCCAGATTCTTACATGTTCAACAACTCTGTTCTTCAAGTCTTTCCACCTTTTTTCACCTTCCTCCGTAGAAGCAAACACATCGGTGGCAGGACTCTCCAGTGAGCCTTTCCTTAGCTCCATCCCATAGTCCTCCACAAGTGTGGACCAGCGCATCAGCTCCATAGTGGTGAAAAGCTTTAAAAGATCCCTGTAAACCATATAGTTTAATACTAGAAGTCTATAAGAACTATCACCGAATGCAGGGTTAACATCTCAAAGATAAAAATCTTAAATCTGAAATGTTCCCAAATCTGAAACTTTTGGTGTGCCAGTGTGAGCCATGAGTAGACAGTTGTATACCTGACTGCAAGTACTGGCAAACAGTTGAGATGAGTTGAGATTGTGTGCAAGAGACACCAGTGAAGGAAGCCAAGAAACTTAGAACTAGGCAGGTGGTGCAACAGCAATGATGGCTCAGGTACAGCAGCCAGTTTCACCAACGTTATAAACATCAAAGCCTTGTGCCTGAGGTGCACACGACTTACACTCGGGTTCCATCCCCAAGAGATCACATTATATATAGGTAAAAGATCTCAAGTCTGAGCAAATCACAACTAGAAATCCTTGTGGGGTCCAGCACCTCAGCTAAGGGACAAATAGACTGTGGAATGGCAGATTTCAAAGCAGATAGGCTGTTTATGTACTTTGGTAGAACAAGACAGATTCCATTCTGGCTTCTAATGGGCTTTCCCACCATCTCCATACACCGTGAGTGAATTCTCCTGCTTAAAAAGCTACACATAACTGTTCAGATACTAATGAAACAGATTAGAAAAACAACTCTTAAAAATAGAAGCTCAGCCGGCCGTGGTAGCACATACTGGTAATCAAAGAGGCAGGAGGATCACAAGTTTGATCCTGGACTACACATTAAAAAAAATAGAAGCTCACAGGGAGGGGAGTTTGGCCTAGTGGTAGAATGCTAGCCTAGCATGCATGAAAACCCTGGTTTGATTCCTCAATACCACATACATAGAAAAGCCGGAAGTAGTGCTATGGCTCAAGTAGGAGAGCACTAGGCGTAACGAAAAAGCGAAAGGACAGTGCTCAGTATCTGAGTTCAAGGCCCAAGATTCACCCCCCTCCCTCCCCAAAAAGAAGCTCAGGCCAGGTGTGGTAGCTCCTACCTGTAAACCTAGGTACTCAGGAGGCTAAGATCTGAGGATCATGGTTCAAAGCCAGCCTAGGCTCTAAAGTCTGTGAGACTCTCCAATTAACCACCAGAAAACCAAAAGTGGCACTGTGGCTCAAGTGGTAGAGCAATAGCCTTGAGCTTAAGAGCTCAGGGACAGCGCTCAGGCCCAGAGTTCAAGCCCCTGACCAACAAAATATAAAAAATAAAAATAAATAGAAGCTCAGAAGTGGCACTGAGGCTCAGGTGGTAGAGCAATAGAATTGAGCTGAAGAGCTTGTGGACAGCTTTTTAGGAAGCATGTCTACCAAATAACAAAATCCCAAACTATTACTGATACGGCTTTATAAATGGTTAATCAAAAGCTCCTAAATGGGCCTTGACACAAAATATGTATTTGATGTATGGTTTACAATAAAGTACATATAATGTCATTTTTAAACACATCTCACCACTTTCTTTATAGTTTTCCACAATCTTCTTAGGATGGTACTGCTTCTGAGACACGAGCTAATGCATGTGCACTTACTTGTATTTGGGAATTTCTTCCAACTTCTTGTCACTGCTGATCCGGTGAACCAAATCTGACTGTTCATTGTCAAAAGGAGCCAGGATGACATAGAGAACAACACTTTTCAGAGCCTAAAGAAGGCATATAACACTGTTTGAGTGTATTTCAAACATAAGGAAACTTGGACTAGAACTGGAAAGTTGTGGAATGGATACATAGATTATCTTAATTTTGTATTATAATCTTAGCGGGGGGGGGGGGAATCTTACCAGGCTGTCCTTTACATATTCAGTTTTCATAAAACAATAAATAGCTTAAACTACTACCAGATGATTTTCTTTTTTTTCCCCTCAGATCCTGGGGATTAAACTCTGGGTCTGGGTGTTGTCCTACAGCTTCCTTTGCTTAAGGCTAATGTTCTACCACTTGGCCACAGTGCCACTTCCAGCTTTTTTTTTCTTTTTGTGGATCATGGGGCTTGAACTTGGTTGGCCTGAGCGCTGTCCTTGAGCTCTTCAGCTCAAAGCTACTGACCTAACCACTCAAGCCAAGCCCCAAGCCAGGTCCTTTTGTACCTGGGCTGGCTTTGAGCCTTGATCCTCAGATCTCAGCCTCCTGAGTATCTAGGATTACAGGTGTGAGCCATCACGCCCTGCTCACTTCCAGCTTTTTTTTAAAATAATTTTTTATTGTGATTAATAGAAGGATTACATTATATTCACCAGATAGAAGGTGCATAATTTCACAAACATTGATACCCTTTCTCATGACATGGTCCCCATTTCCCTCCCACCCTCCCCCTGCTTATCTTGATTTCCCCCCTTCCCTATCCAATTTCAAATAACCAATTAATCACACATAAAATATATCAGATAAGGTGAAATATTGTAACAATATGAGATAACCAAGGGATGGCAAAAAAGATGAGAGATAACATAGTACATTAAGGACAACAGTCACTCATATGGCTTTTGTTTCCTTATCCTGACTCCAGCTTTTTTTGAGTAGTATATTGGAGACAAGAGTCTCACTGACTTTCCTGCCTGGGCTGGCTTTGAACTACAATATCTCCAGTTCTCAGTCTAAGTAGCTAGGATTACAGGCATGAGCCACTGGCGCCTGGCTCCAGCTAACATTTTAAAAATATTTCTTAGTTCTTGCTAACATAATTATCAGCATAATTATGTAACAAGTTAAGTACAACAAAAATTTTTTTTCTCTTGATACATGGTCCTGCACTGTAGCACAAGCAGATACCCAACCAAGTGCTTGGATTACAGGTGTGCAGCACTGTGTCTGTATGTCTCCAAGACCGTTAGGTGATACTGAATCTTATCTGAACCTGTGTTAGTGGTTGACCTGGTGTACAGGGTACACAGGAAGCCTCCATTCATAATGAAAAGAACTGCCCAGGCAGTATGGCACACAAGGCCCATTGAAAATACCCACAATACAAAGAGATAACTAGTACAATGTTGAGGAGATACCAGCAAGCAAACCCGCAGTCCCACAAGGCTGTGTGCTAGTTAGAGCACCCTCACCTGCTGCCACTTCTCACTTTCTGCCTGTATGCATGGAGTGTCATAGATGGCTCTGTAGTGCTTACAAATAGACAGGTAAGATCCTTCATGCTGGTCCAACTGAATCATTAGGTTATAGTATTTCAACTTCAAGTTCTGAAAAAAGTTGACAAGGTAAAATTAAGTTTAGGGGTTTTATTCAAATGCTTTCAAATTAAATATGTAGATATGTAAAGAAATGCTCACCTCTGTATTCTCTTCCTGGAAAAACTTGGTATTAATTTTCTTACTGATGATTTGTGTGCGAATGTAATCCTTCACAGCCAGGCAGAGTCTCATCTGCTCTAAAATAAACTCCACTCGCTCTTTTTTTTCCATTGAGCCATAAGTTTCCACCTAACAGAGTAATTCCCAAAGAAGTTAATACTAGTATGAACTGTAATGAACTTATGAACATATTAAAACAATCCCTAGATAAAAAATTCTATTTTTCTTTTTCCCCAGTACTATGATTTAAACATGGGACTGGCTGCTTACAGGGCTTGTGCTCTACCACTTAAGCTAAGCTACCAACCTCCAGCCCTCCTGGTGAAAGAGAAGAGTCTTCATTCAGCTGGGTGCTGCTCATGTCTGTAATCTTAGCTACTTAGGAAGCTGAGATCTGACAATCATGGTTCAAAGAGCCTTAACTCCAATTAAATGCCATAAAAGCCAGAAGAGGAGCTGTGTCTCAAGTGGCAGAGCACTAGCCTTCAACACGAAAGCTCAAGGATAACACCTAGGCCCTGGTTCAAGGCCCAGGACCAACAACAAAAAGAAGTCTTCATTCAGGGGCCAGGAGTTTGGACTAGGTACATGTAGAGTGCTTGCCTAGCATGCACAAAGACCTAGATTCGATTTCTTGGTATCATATACACAGAAAAAGCGAGAAGTGGTGCTGTGGCTCAAGTGGTAGAGCTCTAACCTTGAGAAACCCCATGGACAGTGCTCTGGCCCTGGTTCAAGCCCCAGGACTGGCAAAAAAAAAAAAAAAAAAAAAAAAAAAAGTCGGATACAGTGGCTCACACCTGTAATTCTAGCTACTCAGGAGGCTGAGATCTGAGGATAGAAGTTCAAACCCAGCCCAGGCACTAAAGAACGTGTGACTCTTATTTCTAATTAACCACTAGAAAACGGGAAGTAGGGCTGAGGCTCAAGGGGTAGGGCAGTAGAGCTCAAGGACAACACCAGACCCAGAGTTTAAGCCTCATGACCAACAGAAAAAGAAAAAAAGCAATTTGCCAGTGAATAGTCACTAAAATGAAGTTAATAATGAATAACATGAATTAGCTACTTAAACTCTACAGAGAACCCAAATCTTCAAGTAATGGCTCTCAATTAAGGAAAATCATCGGGACTGAAGTCAGGGTCTCATATAGCTAAATGAGCTATACTCCCAATCCAATTCACCTTGTTGACCTAACTTGGCTTCAATAATTTTTTAGCAATTAAACTTAAGACAGTAATGACATCATTTCCAGAGGGCTGAATAACCCTGTCACACACATTCCCACCCTTGGTGGTTTACCAAAAGGTGATAATGCATGATAATACATGATATCCACAAGAAGTATGGCTGACTCAACCCAAAACTGACCAGCCGCAACACATCAATGCCTTACCTGTAATTCTTGTAAAATGGAGGCTGCCTCCTTCACGTCTCCATTTTGTTCTTTTATCGTTGCTAAGGTTTTGGTCAGTCGTGCACGCTCAATCTCAACATAAATCTACAAAGAAGGAAAAATTTCTATTATCAAAAAAAGGTAGAATGGAACCATGAGGGAATTACATGCCTGAGTCCTCATCCTGCACTGCAATCAGGTTCCACAAGCCCACAAGCCCAGCTGAGAGGTCACACACACAGCAAAACTGAAAAGGTCTGTGGGAGGTAACATTTCTTAGCCTTGCTTTCACAACCTAAATACAAAATTCCTTGTTTAACAAAGGGACGCCCAAGATATAAAAATAAATTACACAAGAAATGGTAAATGACTTTAAAATAATTATTTAAAAAATGGCAGGGCTGGAAATGTGGGTTAGTGGTAGAGTGCTTGCCTAGCATGCACGAAGCCCTAGATTTGATTCCTTAGTACCATATAAACAAAAAAAAGCCAAAAGTGGTGCTATGGCTCAAGTGGTAGAGTGCTGGCCTGAGGAAAAGAAGCTTAGGGACAGTGCCTAGGCCCTGAGTTCAAGCCCTGGGGCTGTCAAAAGATAGACAGATAGACCGACAGATAGCTGGACAGATGGATGGATTGATGGGTGGATAGATAGATGGATAGATGACACTTTACAGAGAGTACATGCAATTCAGTATCTGCAATTCAAATGCTCTGAATCACTTTTTTCTGTGCCAGTCTTGAGGTGTGAACTCAGGGCTCGGTGCTGGCAAAAGGAAAAAAAAATGTGGAGCCTTGTGTAATGGAACACAACTATAATCCCAGCAACTCAGAAAGCTAAGGTAGTAGAGTTTGAAGAAAGCATGGGTTTCACAGTGAGTTCCAGGCCATTCTGTATTATAAACTGAGGCCTTGTCTACAAACATACCTACAACTAAAAAAATAAAAAATAAATTCTTGCTAATCAAAAAGTTGCTAGCATTTATAATTTCCAAGAAATTAAGACATTAAAAATAACACTTTGAACCTAAGAGCACAGGAGATGAGTCTTCACTCTCTGAAGCAACAGTTTTCCCCTCTCTTCCCAAATCTTACTTTCCAATTATATCAAACTCCCCCAAGTTTCCTAAACATATCATGGCTTTCTTAGCTAGCTGTCTTTGTACATGATTTCCCTCCTACTGAAAACACCTTCTTCCCCCGAACCCTCTTCTGTTGTGCCTGTCTTAAGGCTTGAACTTAGGGCCTGGGCACTGTCCTTGGGCTTTCTCAAGGCTAACACTCTATCACTTGAATAATAGTACTACTTACTGTTTTTTCTGTGTATGTGGTACTAAGGAATCAAACCCAGGGCTTCCTGCATGCTAGGCAAGCACTGCACTAGTAGGCCACACTCCTAGCCCCATCCCACTCTTTTTTTTTTTTTGCCAGTCCTAGGGCTTGGACTCAGGGCCTGAGCACCATCCTCAAGGCTAGCACTCTGCCACTGGAGCCACAGCACCATTTCTGGCTTTTTCTAATGTATGTAGTACTGAGGAATGGAACCCAGGTCTTTGTGTACGCTAGGCAAGCAAACACTGTATTACTAGGCCAAACTCCCGGCCCCATACTCCTTTTTTTTATCTCGTTAAAAAATATATAACCTGAGCCAGGCAAGGTAGCTCTATGACTGACCCAAAAGAAAAAAAGGGTGTCTGTGTGTAAAACCCATTGAGCCAGGAGTGTGGCAGAGTGCTAGCCTTGACCAAAAACAAAAGTGTCCAAGGACAGTACCCAGTCCCTGAGTTCAAGCCCCAGGACTGGCAAAAATAAATACATACCTACATACATACATACATATACATACATACATATATATTTATATATATATACACACACACATATATATATACATTATCTCACAAGGTTGAGACTGGCCTGGGCCTCAGAAAGATCCTATCTCAACCCCTCTACCTCAAGGAAATATTGAGATAAGATCACTAATTCTTTTTTCTTTTTTAATATAATTGTACTGTTATTATTCAGATGTTGTACAGAAGGGTTACCATTTCATGGAAAGACTTAGAAAAAAAATCATATTAAGTGAAGTAAGCCAGACTCAAAGGAACATAGGCTCAATGGTTTCCCTCATTTGTCATAATTAGTAGAAACCTTGGACTCTCCTAGCAGAGGTTTACAATAGGGCAAAACCTAGATACATAAGGCCATATAGGATGAGGCTAAATGAAAGGACCTCCAGAATATAGAACAAGAGCCATGTGTGATTGCTGTCCCTAATGTACTATGTTATTTCTCATCTCTTTTGCTGTCCCTTGGTTATTCTCATATTGTTTCAGTATCTTACCTTGCTTTCTCCCAAGACCACTTATTCTTTTTTTTTTTTTTTTTATTTTTTTTTTTTGCCAGTCATGGGGCTTGAACTCAGGACTTAGGCACTGTCTTTGGATACTTTTTGCTCAAAACTAGCACTCTACCATGAGCTATAGTTCCAACTCTGAGTAAGTGGTACTGAGGAATCGAACCCAGGGCTTCATGAATGGTAGGCAAGCACTCTACCACTAGGCTCCGCTCCTGGCCCCTGAAGACCACTTATTCTTGTTTTTGTTTGTCTTGTTTTGTTTTGACAGTCATGGCTTAAACTCAGGGTCTGAGCACTGTTCTTGGAATTTCTCAAGGCTAGAGCTCTACCACTTGAGCTTTAGCACAACTTCCAGCTTTTTTCTATGTATGTGGTTCCGAGGAATCGAACTTGGGCCTCCGTGCATGCTAGGCAAGCACTCTACCACTAGGCCAAACTCCCGGCCCCTTTGAACACTTTTTGATCAAGGTTAGGTAGCCCTCTGCCACTTGAGCCACAGTACCCCTTCTGGCTTTTTCTGAGTATGTGGCACCAAAGAATTGAACCTAAGGCTTCATGCATGCTAGGCAAGCACTAAGCTACACTCCCAGCCCAAGACCACTTATTCTTTAAAAAAACAAACAAACAAACAAACTGGAGCTGGAGACCAGTGGCTCATGCCTGTGATACTAACTACGCAGGAAGCTGGGATCTGATGATCGAGGTTCAAAGCCAGCCCCGGCACTGAACTCAGTGAGACTCTTATCTTCGATTAATCACCAGAAAACCAGAAGTGGCACTGTGGCTCAAAGTGGTAGAGTGCTAGCCTTGAACTAAAGAGCTCAGGGACAGCACCTAGGCCTAGAGTTCAAGTCCCAGGGCTTACCAAAAACAAAACTGGATTACAGCAAGAGATGCTATTTAAATTTGTTAATGTGCTTATGGGAAGGAAAACACTAAAAAGGGTCTGTATAAAGAATAATGGTTGAATAAAGGTGATGGCATCTGTGTCTTTTTTTTTTTTTCTTCCTTCTTTTTTTTTTTTTTTTTTTTTTGCCAGTCCTGGGCTTGAGCTCAGAGCCTGAGCACTGTCCTTGGACTTTCTCAAGGCTAGAGCTCTACCACTTGAGCCTCAGCACCACTTCCAGCTTTTTTCTATGTATGTGGTACCAAGGAATCGAACCCGGGTCTTCATGCATGCTAGGCAAGCACTTTAACCACTAGGCCAAACTCCCGGCCCTCTTCCTTCTTTTTCTTATTGGTTGTGAGGCTTGAACTCAGCCTGGACACTTTGAGCCACAGTGCCACTTCCAGTTTTTGAGTGGTTAATTGGCGATAAAGAGCCTCACAGGGACTGTTCTGCCTGAACTGGCTTTGAACTGCAATCCTCAGACCTCAGCCTCATGAGTAGCTAGGTTTACAGGAGTGAGCCACTAGGAACCTGGCTTTCTTTTTATGACAGTCCTGGGGCTTGAACAGGGCCTGGGCAGGAACCTCAAGCTTCTTTTGCTCAAAATTAGCCCTGTACTAGGTGCTTTGGGTAGGTAGGATTACAGGCGTGAGCCACTAGCACCTCACTGTCTTTTTTCTTGAAATGCATACAGACAAACATATAAAATGCCCTAAGTGTTGTAAATACAGATGTGAGCACTGACCACTGTGACTTATGCTGACAGGACACTTACCTTTCCCTCAGTGACCATCCTCAGAGTATCAATTAATCGAAGTTTGACTGGAAGGTCTGTGATCTCCTCCACATAGGTACAGCACTGTTGAACCATTTTTGCAACAGCCTAAAATATTAAAAACCTTCTTAAGTGAAATCTATTTCTCATTTGAGGGAAACAATGTATTCTACTGACAGGGCTATGGTAATATTTGGTTTTCCCAACTAACTCTAGACTCTTAAATAATTGTAGCTGCCCTGTGGATGTAGTACATCCACATCTCCCTGATAGCCAAGTACTGACTATCCAGTAACTAATCAGTAATGGTTGGAAAAGCTTAGATGCCAAGAGAAGTCAGCAGAGAGGCAGAGAAGTGGCAGTGGACTAAAGGGAAAGTTAGAGGAGAGAAGATTACACAGTGTTGAAGCTGGACCAGCAGACCCTGGGCAGGGGATAGATAAAGAGTCAGTGATGGCCAGGAGTTTGGTGTTTATCTAGTATGCATGAAGCTCTGGGTTCAATTCTTCAGTACCACATACACGAGGGGGAGGGGATGGGGAGAAGAGCTCAAGGCCCTGAGTTCCAACACTACCTGGGGTTCTTTCATTTAGGGCTGGGAGCATTAGCCTAGTGGTAGAGTGCTCACCTAGCATGCACAAAGCCCTGGGTTCAATTCCTCTGTACCATATACACAGAAAAAGCCTGAAGTGGCGCTGAGGCTCCAGTGGCAGAGTGCTAGCCTTAAGCAAAAAGTGCCCAAAAGGGGCTTGGAGTCTGGGCTAGTGGTAGAGTATTTGCCTAGCATGCATGTGACCGGGGTTCAATTCCCTGGTATCACATACACAGAAAAAGCCGGGAGTGGTGCTGTGGCTCAAGTGGTAAAGCACTAGCCTTGAGATAGCCCAAGGACAGTGCTTAGGCTCTGAGTTCAAGTACCAGGACTGCACCCCCCCTCAAAAAAAAAATCAGTGGCAATTACACCACCTCAGTTAAATGAACCACTGAAATACACAGTCTCTTGCCCTTAGTTTCCTCAGGAAATATAAGAGGACTGGGCCTCATTTCCTCTAGTGCTAACAATCCATGGTCTAGCTAACAGTAATATCTTCTTCTTGTTGGTGGTCACAGGGCTTGAACTCAAGGCCTGGGTGCTATCCCTGGCTTTTGTGCTCAAGGCTAGCACTCTTACCATTTTGAGCCATAGCACCACTTTGGTTTTCTGGTGGTTAACTGGAGATAACAATCTCAGACTTTCCAGCTTGGGCTGGCTCTGAACCACACTCCTCAAATCTCAGCCTCCTGAGTAGTTAGGATTACAGGTGTAAGCCACCAGTGCCTGGTAAGAGTAATCTTTTGTATAGATTTTTTTCAAATATTTGCCAAGTAACCTTGGACTTTGTGGAGTACCCAGTCTCTGTGGCATGTAAGTAACTCGGTCACTGTAACTTAAAGGCTGACAGAAAAATTACATACACAAATGTATGGGCTATGTTCTAGCTTATTTATAAAAATAGGTAGCCCATCATTTGCAAAACCCTAGTCTAGATTTTAAGTAGCAAATCATAATTACTGGTAATAAATTGGTCCTTGAGTCATCATGAAAGTATTAAATCACATTAAATATAATTTAAGCTAGCCAAATATATAAATAACACATTAAATATAATTTTAGCCAAGAATGTGAATAGCGCGTTAACTATAACCTAGGACTGGGATGTAGCTCAGTGGCAAAGTGCTTGCCTAGCAAGTACAATGTCCTGGGTTCAATCCCCAGTACCAAAATAGAAAAGACAAAAAAGGTACAATTTAACCTAACCTAGCCAAAAATACAAATAGCATGTTGGAAAGATTTTCATAAAAAACATTTATGTTCAAGTAGTCCAAGTTACCTTCAGCTCAAAAAGCTAAAGGTTTTGTTTGCTTTGTTTCCTCTGCAGATGGTGTCTCACCATGTTCCCCAGGCTAGCCTCGAATCAGTTCTCTGGCCTCACTTCCAGAGCAGATGGAAGGTACACACCAGTGCCCTGTTCACATTTTTCATTGTAAAACATAATGCTTTTACAAGTGCAATGCTTCGGGAGACCCAATCTTTTATGAAACATACAAGTTCTCTAAGTAACATATAATAATGGTTTCTAGAAGAGCACCCAATGGTGATAATTCTAAAAGCTGTGTGTAAAGTGTATTTTTAGGAAAGAGGTATCAGTGCTTTTTTGTGTGCAAGACTCCATTCCCACCCCAGCAATGAATGACAGGATCCTCAGTTAAAGATGAATTAATTAACAGAGTTAGCGAATATATTTATCAGCTTGAAGACTGTAACACAACCACTTAAGATTGAAACAAGAGGGGCCAGGAGTTTGGCCTAGTGGTAGAGTGCTTTCCTAGCACATCCAAAGCCTGGAGTTTGACTCTTCTGTAGTAAGTACAGAGAAAAAGCCAGAAGTGGTGCTATGTCTCAAATGACATAACACTAGCCGTGAGAAAGCCCAAGGACAGTGCTCAGGCCCTGAGTTTAAGCCCCAGGATTAGCGAAAAAGAAAAAAAGAAATAAGAGGGCCAGGAGGGTGGGGAGTATGGCTTAGTGGTAGATTGCTTGCCTAGCATGCAAAAAGCTCTGGGTTCAATTCCTTGCTACCACATTCACAGAAAAAGTTGAAAGGATAGAGTGCTAGCCTTGAGAAAGCTCAAGGACAGTGCCCAGGCCCTGAGTTCAAGCCCACGACTGGTAAAAAGAATGAAATAAGAGACAATAGGGGAACAGAACAAAGCTGTGCCGACACTTAAGAGAAATAAAGAAATGTCAACAGTTGTATCACTAGGAAAAATCTAAATAGATTTAAAAACATCCTGTATATTCTGTAATAATGATTTAACATGTTTAAAACAGTCACAGAATTAGTTTTCCAAGTTCTTACATAAAAGCAAATGTTTTAGAAGCAACTGTGAACTCACTTGTTTTAACTGACTCCGCCTTTTTGACAGAAGCATAATATTTTCATTAAGTAAGTCCCATTCTTTAGCTTCATAGCACATCTTCACCACAGCAACTAAGATGCGGGAGGTGGACACCATATCGGAGGCCTGCACAAGAACAGATGGTGAGAAGTAAGTGGCCCAGTGCTGAGTGAAGTCCCTGAGAATTGAAGACCTCACACTAATCTACTCACGGTGCGGGTCTGTTTTTCTAAGGACAGAAGGGTTTCAATGACTTCTTGAAGTCTTCCTTCCTAGAAAAGACAAAATTAAACAATGAAAAACACAACACCAATGCAAACCAAACAACTGACCTAAATTAAGCTGCTGAGGACAACCAAAGGCTCATTGGGACAAAGTATCTCTGTTCCTTTTCACTCATGGCAATGCTTACTTCTCCAGTGATTCCCTACAGGGCCTCAAAGTTTTCAACAGGTACAACAGTCTAAGAAAAACTTAACATAAAATGGTAATGAGTTGGGCTGGAGTGTAGCCTACTGATAAGAGTGCATGCCTCATATGCTCGAAGCCCTGGGTTTGATTCCTCAGTACCACATCCACAGAAAAAGCCAGAAGTGGCACTAGCAAAAAATGTCCAAGGGCAGTGCCCAGACCCTGAGTTTAAGCCCCAGGACTGTAAAAACAAAATGGTAATGAGTTATCAGCTAGCTAGTCTTTGTTTGGGGTTCTGATTTATTAAGTCAGACTAGTGATACCTGTTTGTCTTGTTCTTCGAAGAGACTAGCTGGGTAGTCACAGATGAACTTCACAAATAAAATAGGAGACTAAACTGTTAAATAATAAGACTGAGATCTAGAGGACTATCTGAGCAGAGAAATCTGCTACACTCCTATCTCTTAAGAACTGGAGGGAGGTACAGCTTTTGAATTAAGGATACAGGTAACTTTGAACTCCTCAAAACATTTTTGCCATATTTTCTAGGGTAATTTATAACAATAAGTTCATTGTTGGAGGGAGGGGAATGTTGCTAGGAACTGAATCTCAGGCCTCTTTCATCTAAGCATACTCTAATGCTGAGCAATAACTCCAGTTAAAACTGTGGGGGTTTTTTTGCCAGTCCTGGGTCTTAAACTCAGGGCCTAAGCAATGTCCTTGGGCTTTCTCAAGGATAGAGCTCTACACCTGAGCCACAGCACCACTTCTGGCTTTTTCTCTGTATGTGGTACTGAAGAATCAAACCCAGGTCTTCACCCATGCTAGGCAAGCACTCTACCAATAAGCCAAACTCGCAGGCCCCAAACTATGAATTTTTTATTGCTGTTTTTGGTGATTGGGATTTAACTCTGGGCTTCCACTTTGTTTGGCAGGTGCTCTATCACTTGAGCCACAACTCCAACCCTAAACTGTGTGAATGTAAGCATGTATGTGTGTATATATGTGTGCTGGTCTTGGGAGCTGCTCCTAAGCTTTTCTGCTTAAGGCTTGTTAGTGTTCTACCACTTTAGGCATGGCTACACTTCTGGCTTTTTGGCAGTTAATTGAAGTTAAGAATCTTATGGACTTTCCTGCCCAGGAAGGTTTAAAACATTGATCCTCAGATATCAGCTTCCTAAGTAGCCAGTAGTACAGGCATAGTGCTGGGCAAAATTATGTATTTTAATGTAGTACAAGATACAGACTTATAGTCACAACTTGAACTTCTTTTATCTAAGTCTGGAACATGAATTATAACATTTTCATTTTTCCTTTGCAAAGAGGACTACCAATTCTGAAAGCTCTACAGATTCATGTGTAATATGGATAAACACTTAGCCAAAGGAAAAGAATGGGCAAATCTCTAAATTCTGTAAGTTGATGATTATAAACCAAAAGGAGTCTTTCTCAAAAGACTGTTAGATTATTTAATTTCATCACCTGATTTCCCAGATTAAAAAGCCACAGGACTGGGGCCGGGAGTTTGGCCTAGTGGTTAAAGTGCTTGCCTAGCATGCACGAAGACCCAGGTTCGATTCCTTGGTACCACATATAGAAAAAAGCCGGAAGTGGTGCTGAGGCTCAAGTGGTAGAGCTCGAGCCTTGAGAAAGTCCAAGGACAGTGCTCAAGCCCTGAGCTCAAGCCCAGGACTGGCAAAAAAAAAAAAAAAAAAAAAAAAAGCCACAGGACAAAACAGTGTGAGTAACAGTTCAGCTCCAAGGGCGGATCAACAGATCCTGACCTTCAGGACTCCTACCTCCCGGTCCTGGGTTCCCTCCCCACACTGCACCTCTCATCCTAGCATCCTACTGTAAGCAATGCATTTTGGCATATTCACAACTGCTACCATCATGTAAGAAGGACTGGCAGACGACAGATGGAAAGTGGCAGTCTCAATCAGAAGCAACAGCAATACAGAATGGCAACCTGCACAAAAGGAAAGCATAGAAGAACTCTAACACCACAAACTGCAGTTCAACAGGATGCTGACCATCTCAGAAAGGTGATCCTGAGGCTAGTTCTTCTTTGAAGTCTAAGCAGTTCTTGCAACACTCAGTCTCACTGTATTCTGCAGTTAGCACAAACTATACTGTTTTGGTTTAGCTGCCTTTGTACCTCACCAAGGCATCGACTCTAGGAACAAGGACCATGCCTACACTGCTTGCCAAGGCAGCTCAATTGTACTAGTAGTTGTTGTCAGTCATGGGGCTTGAACTCAAGAGTCTGGGCACCATCTCCAAGCTTTTCTGCTCAAGGCTGGCACTTTACCACTTGAGCTACAGCTCTACTTCTGGTTTCCTAGTAGTTAATTGGAGATAAGAATCTCATGGACTTTCCTGCCTGGGCTAGCTTTGAGTCATGATCCTCAGGTCTCAGCCCCCTAAACAGTTACAATGTTAGCCAATAGTGCCCACCCACCCAGCTCAACTACCCTTTTTTTTTTTTTGCCAGCCCTGGAGCTTGAACTCAGGGCCTGGACACTGCCCTTGAGCTTTCTCAAGGCTAGTGCTCTGCCACTTGAGCCACAGTGCCATTTCCAGCTTTTTCTGGTATGGAGGAATCAAATCCCAGGGCTTCATGGGTACTAGGCAAGCACTCTACAACTATGCCCCATTCCCAGTCCTCAACTACCACTTTAAGGCAGGTAAGTATCCATGTTTTTGGCTTTTCTCTGAAAATGAGCAGCACTAACAAGGATCCACCTCCATTCCCAACTGGCAAAGACAGAGTGGAAGTAGGGATCTGCTCCGCAGGTAGAGCTCAGAGATTGATGTTCTCATTACATTTGCCTTTCTGGACAGAACACAGTGGGTGAATGCTCAAGTGGACATTCTCCTCTGTTCTAGTCCTGGCTCCACTAAATTACTAGCTATTGATCTCAGACCATGCAAGTCAATGTTTCCTAGACTCAATTTCCTTGTCAACCAAACAAGATCAGGGCCTAGGTGAAGAGCAAATAAGTTAGTGCTCAAAAATCACTTAAAGTACATAGCACAGAGAACTTAATAAATGCCAGCTATTGTTATCCACCTGACATCTGAGTTTTTCTATCCCATGTAATGGATGTTCCTTTACATTTACTGCTATAAACTCAGAAATGAATTTGCTGTTCTCCACAACTGTACTGAACCTCACAAGTACAGATATATCCACTTATTGAAGCTGACATATCTCAGCTTTTTGTAAAGCCCCATTAAGTTTTGAGAAAAAAAAAAGCATTAAAAAGGTTTCCTTCTGGGCTGGGAGTTTGGCCTAGTGGTTAAAGTGCTTGCCTAGCATGCACGAAGACCCGGGTTCGATTCCTTGGTACCACATATATACAAAAAAAAAAAAAAAAGCCGGAAGTGGTAGGTTTCCTTCTAAGAACTAAATGTGACACATCTTTTGATATTTCTTCTGCCTACGAAGTATGTACTATGCTGTAATGTACTTTTGCAGTAAGATCCCAGGGAACACTGACAAGTCTTGCAGTGAATGCAAACAGGTGAACAATAATATGTGTTGGTGGTGGAATTCCTCAAGGAATTCAAGGAGGTCTGGGTGCAATCCGTTGCACCAGGATGGATGCTGACTCTGCAAGTACCCATCCCCTTAAAGAGGCAACCTGAGTTTTGAATCCTGGATTTCAGTGATTACCATCTGTAACTGGAGCAACTAACTCTGAGCCTTAGTTTCTCTGTGTAAAAATAGAGAGAGAGTTGTTCTACTCAAGGAACCAAAATATTTTCACTAAGCTTCTATTTCACAGTGGAAGGCTGGGGTGTGACTCAGAGGTAGAGTGTGCAGGTCCTGAGTTCAAGACCTAGCACTACAAAAGAATAAGTCCAATTCCACGGAAGACAAGCAGTTGAACTATTGCTCATTACATGTCTAATTAGGTGACTGTGTGTGCACTTTTGTGCCTACTTGTCTTTCTTCCACTACTGTCCTCTTTAGGAATGGTCTTTCCCTCCTCCCAACACTAAGACCCAATTCAAACGTCAGCTTCGTGCCAGCAATGAGAAGGAACACCTGCTAGGCGCCAGTGGCTCATGTCTAGAATACTAGCTAATTCAAGAGGCTGAGATCTGAGGATTGCAGGTAAAAGCCAGTCCGGGAAGACAAATCCAAGAAACTCTTATCTACAATTAACTAGCAAAAAGCTGGATGGGGAGGTGTGGCTCAAGTGGCAGGGCTCCTGTTTTGAACGCAAAAAGCCAAACAAGAGCACAAGACCCTGGTTTCCAGCCCCAACACAGGCACAAGAGAAAAAGGAGAGAAAGGAGAGAGGAAAGAGAAGAAGTGAGAGAGAGAAGAGGGAGGAGAGAGAGGAGAAGAGTGAGGGGAGAGGGGGAAAGACTGAAAGGGAGGAGGGAGAAAACACACTTTCCATTTGGATGGCGCGCTATGATGCATGGCTGGAACTAATTCATTCCGCTCACTCTCTCCTCCAGGACAAGGGTCCTGGGTGAATGATGTGTGCACTATCATCTTCTTACTCCTCCTCTCCCAACTAAGGATCGGGCACGCTGCCTTGATTCCTAAGCGATTTCTCGACATAAGCAGACTTCGCTAAGAGCGACAGAACCAAACTCGCGGATCAAGATCGAAGGCTGGGGTGGCCTGAACCTACCTGGGAAACCTAAACGCTACAGACACCGAGGAAGAAAGAACCCCCGCTTCTAAGGGGCAAGAGAGGCGACCCCCTGTCTTGGGGAGTCAGGGAGGCTGGAAAGCATGAGCGTACTCCTGCTGCAAGGGTCTCTCGCGGGCAGACTTGGGGTCCCGCACTGCAGGAATCTTCGATAAGGTTGGGCAGGCGATGGGGGCGCCCTCGTCCGCGGACTCCCCGAGACCTAAGCGGGGCTGGGCAGGCAACGGGGGCGCCCCAGCCCGCAGGCCCTGAGGCCTAGACAGGATCTGCGCCGTGACTCAGCCCCTGGCGCCCGCCAACAGCCACCCGGCCTCCCCTCACCTTAGCGAGCTTCTCGCACTCGGGAAGGCGCTGGTCTACCGTGGCGCTATAGTCCACCTCCATCTTGACGATGCGCCCATCAGCCCGTTCGGAGCCGCCGTCCGCCATGGTCCCAGCCGGAGTATCCCCCTCAGTCTCTCAACACCTCCGCCACTACGCTTCACTCACACCGGAAGCCACCCGCGAAACCAGCGCAGGCAGTGCGTTAGGCACCCGCGCGAAGGACCTCCTCGAGGTCCCCCGAGTCTGCTACCAGTAAGGCACTGCCGCGGACAGCCCTAGAGGCGGGCCTAGGGAGGGAGGGGGCGGGGCCTCTTCGTGGAAGGCGGGGCTCGCCTCTGCTCTCTGCTGCCCATCTCCCCTCTAGTCTCTGGAAACCTCAAACTTACCTCGGCTTTGTGGTAGGAAAAGCGATTCTCGCTTAACTTTTCTTTGACCTCGGTTTTTCTCACGAAGTAAATAAGCCTTAGCGAGAATAGTTCGAAGGAGTTACCTAGTGGAAAAACCTTGGTGGCTTCATCTGTGCAGTTTCTGAGAGAAGAAAGGTTCAGAAATAGAAAAAGCAAAAACACTTTTGTTTTCGTTTTTATTCTAATCCACCGTGTTTGTAGGACAAATCATTAGACATTTGATTTATTTTTTTTTTCCAGTCCTGGGCTTGAGCTCAGGGCCTGAGCACTGTCCTTGGACTTTCTCAAGGCTAGAGCTCTACCACTTGAGCCTCAGCACCATGTGGTGAGGAATCGAACCCGGGTCTTCATGCACGCTAGGCAAGCACTTTAACCACTTGGCCAAACTCCCGGCCCCTTGATTTATTTTTGTATGACTCTTATGAGAATCGAACTATTTGAATTTCCTAAGAATGGTACAAATGTTATTATCGTTTTTATCCTCTTGGCCCTTATAAAATAACACAGGAAGCCAGGCGCTGGTGGTTCTCACCTGTAAACTTAGTTATCCAGAAGGCTGAGATCTGAGGATCCTGATTAAAAGCCAACTTGGGCAGGAAAGTCTGAGAGACTTCTCCAATTAACCAGAAAAGTTGGAAGTGGCACTGTGGCTCAAGTGGTAGAGCACTAGCCTTGAACAGAAAAAAAGCGCAAGGACAACCCAGGCCCCAGTTCAAGCCCCATCACACACACACACCCATATCTAAGACAGTTTGTCAGCCACTGGTGGCTCATGCCTATAATCCTAGCTACTCCGGAGACTGAGATCTGAGGATCATGGTTTGATGCCAGCCTAACCAGGAAAGTCTTATCTCCAGTTAACCACCAGAAAGCTCAAAGTGGTGCTGTTGCTCAAAGTGATAGAGCACTAGCCTTGAGTGAAAATGCTTAGGGATAACACCCAGGCCCTGAGTTCAAAACTCTGGACTGGCAAAGAAGGAAATAGAGCTTAAGAGCTGGGGGAATATCTCAAGTGGTGGAGCACCTTATTATTAAAAATGATTTGCGGGCCGAGAGTTTAGCCTAGTGGTAGAGTGCATGCCTAGTTGCACAAAGACCTGGGTTTGATTCCTTGGTACCACATACATAGGAAAAAGGCAGAAATCGTGTTGTGGCTCAAGTGGTACTGCTCTAGCCTTGAGAAAGTCAAGGACAGTGCTCAGGCTCTGAGTTCAAGGCCCAGGACTGGCAAAAAAAAAAAAAAATGATTTGCCTGCCAGGCAGAGTGGCTCACGCCTATAATCCTAGCTATGAGAGAGGCTGAGATCTGAGGACTGAGGTTCAAAGCCATCCCAGGCACTAAAAAGTCCATGAAACTCTTTTTTTTTTTTTTTTGCCCATCCTTGGGCTTTCTCAAGGCTAGAGCTCCACTACTTGAGTCACAGCACCATGTCCTGCTTTTTTCTATGTATGTGGCACCAAGTAATCAAGCCCTGGGTCTTAGTGAACACTAAGTAAGCACTCCATCACTAGGCAAATTCCTGGCCCAGTGGGAGACTCTTATCTCCAATTAATCACCAGAAAACTGGAAGTGTCACTGTGGCTCAAGGAATAGAGTCGTAGCTGTGTACTGGGACAGCACTCGGGCCCAAAGTTCAAGTCCCACATCCAACAATTAAAAAAATGATTTGCCTGTTTTTTAGGTACTACATTTGGTATTTTTTACTATTTAGCATTTCTGACACTTTCTGCGTACCAATGGTATGCACATCAGGCCCAAATCCTGCTGCCTGGTTGCTGCCCTAATGAAATGAACATTCCAATGGAGAAAAAGCAGAAAGTAACCATATAAATATGTGCCAGGATGGAGTGATGATAAACAGTTGAACAAGCCAAGACCAAGTAAATCAGGGGGCTCTTCTCACAGATAACCACGTGTGGGGGGGGGGAGTGGGGGCAGCAGGCCCAAGAACCCTGAAGCCAGCACAGTTGGGTGGGTGGGTGGATGGATGGAGGGAGAAACAGACCAGATCCCTCTGAGCTTTGCATACTGGAATGAATAAGGGCTGAAGTTGTAGGAGCTGAAGTTTAGGGAGGCTTGGCCATTGGAAGAGCTTTTAATCTGAATGAGGCTGGGAGGCCAGGAGGAACAGATTTGCATATGAAAATGGTCAGTTTGAGGTAGAATGCTTAATCTAGCACTCATGGGGACCTGGGTTCAATTCCCAGCCCTGCTTTATAAAACATCGGTCTGGATGCTTGGTGATGCTTGGGGCAAAATGGTGTGGAACTTGGGAATCAGATAGGTGGGGGCAGTGTAGGTAGTAACCACTGGTTGAGTCAGAAGTTACGATTGGCTGATGAACGGTTGGATGGGTAGGAAAAAGGAAGAACTGTGCTTGTGAGATTTTTGGCCCAAGTGTCTGAAATGGTGCGGATGCAACAGATCAGAGGGAGCCAGGCAGGAAGAAGCACCCCTTGCCCCAGATGCAGTGGGAGGTATCAAGGGGTGGCTCATGCCTGTAATCCTGGTGACTCAAGAGGCTAAGGTCTGAAGATACTGTGGTATGAAGCTAGCCTGGGCAGAAAAAGCTGAAAGATAGCACACAGATCCTGAGTTCAAGAAAGAAAGAGGGAAGAGAGGGAAAAAGAAAACAAAATTAAAGAAAGTAAGTAAGTGGGGGGGGGGAAGAGAGGAAGGAAGAAAGTGAAACAAAATTAAAGACAAAAGAAGGCAAGTGGATGTGTAAAAGTTTCAAGTTCAGGGACATCATTTTGGCTAGAGATTTGAAGTTTGGACTCATTACTGAATTGATAATATCTAAAGCCTTATGGAACTGTTTCTGAAATGTTACATTTGTTGTGAATTGCCTATTTAGGAGGCAATTAGGGGAATTGCTCTTTTAAACCAGTTGTGAGTCATTTTGTGGAGAAAATTATATTGTATTTTATCTTTGAGTAAATCTTGTGTTGGAATCATCTCCTGCCAAATGCAATTCTATCTTAGAGAGTCCCAGAATGATTCTTCAACTTTTATCTTTTTTTAAAAATTTTCTGATGGTGTGAAAGCAGCATCCACTCAATAGGAATCGTGCTTTGAATTCTGAATATTGATCTTTTCCTAGAATAGCAGCACATGGCTCAGTACCTCCTCTTTGCCATAGATCCCAGGTAACATGGACCATGCAGCTCAACTGTGTATCCTGGGCTGTGTTGCTATCATGTGATATGGGGTAGGTTAGGTGTGTTAAAGGATTTTTCCCCTTAAATATGGTGTTTCATTAAATAGTCGAGGATAGCTCACAATCTTTCTGCTTCTGCTTCATACTTGGCAAATGCTAGGACTACAGGCATGAGCCACCATACCCGCTCATTAACAGGCATTTTTGACGAAACACACACACACTTGAACTCAAGGACTGGGTCCTGACTTAGTTTTTTTAGCCCAAGGCTGGCACTCTACCAATTGAACCAAAGCATTATTTCTAGCTTTTTGGGGGGGGGAGTTAATTAAAGGTGAGAGTCCCATGGACCTCCCTGCTCAGACTACCTTTTACTCACAATCCTCAGATCTCAGCCTCCTGTTTAGCTAGAATTACAGATGTGAGCCAGTATTACCCCTATTTTTCAACCTACAATGCATGTACATGGACATAACTATATCATAAATTGAGGAGCATCTTTATAGCAAATGAACAAAGTCAACAAAAATTAAATTTATTCTCTCTTGTTAACAAATTGTGGCTTAAAACGATAGACATTTATGTTCTCTCAGAAAGCAGAAAGCAGGATCACTGAGGGAAATAAAGATGTGACAGGACCATGTTCCATCTCAAGGCTCTATAGGATGATGCATTCTTTGTGTCTCCCAACTGCTGGTGGCTGCCAGCATTCGTTGGCTTGTGGCAGCAGCACTCCAATCTTCTGCCTTGCTGGATACATTGTCCTCTCTTCTATGGATGTCAAGTCTCCCTCTCTCTGTTCAAACACTACTGACAATTTTTAGTGTCTATATAGATGATGTAGGATGTTCTCCTCAGGTCAAAATTCTTAATTTGATTACATCTGCAAAGATCTTTTTATCCATATGAAGTAATGTTTTTAGGAGCCAAAGACCAGAGCTTTGCATCTTTGGAAGTCTTATGTAGTATACTATAATTACTCTAATGTTTTTAAACTTTTTTTTTCTTAGTGGAACTGAGGTTTGTACTCAGAACCTGTGCTTGCTAGGTAGGGACAGTACCCAGGCTCTGAGTTCAAGCTCAGGGACCAGCAAAAGAAAAAGAAAAAAAGAAATTATGTCTCCAATGATGCTATCCAGCTATGAAATATTATTTCTGAATATGTGCAGACATCAAGTGATGATGCTAGATCAAATATATTTTGCTATAACAAACTATAAAATGAGGGGACATGATTACTTCTTCCTAAAAGACCCTTGCTTTTCAGTTTTTGGAGATAAGAGTCTCACAGGGACTTTTCTGTCTGGGTTGTCTTTGAACTACCATCCTCAGATCTCAGCCTCCTGAGTAGCTAAGATTAGATATGTAAGCCACTGGTGCCCAGTGCATTCTTTTTTTTTTTGCCAGTGGTGGGGATTGAACTCGGGGCCTGAGCACTGTCCTTGGACTTTTCTCAAGGCTAGTGCTCTACCACTTGGGCCACAGCACCACTTCCAGCTTTTCTCTACGTATGTGATACTGAGGAATTGAACCTGGGTTTTCATGCATGCTAGGCAAGCACTCTACCACTAGGCCATACTCCTTGCCCCAACATTCTATCATTTTTAAGCCACAGCTTCACTTCTGGTCTTCTGGTAGTTAGAGATAAGAGGCCCACAGACTTTCCTGCCTGGGCTGGATTTAAACCATGATCCTCAGATCTCAGCCTCCTCAATTGCTAGGATTACAGGAGGGAGGCACCAGTGCCTGGCCTCTTTTCTTTTCCTTGTTTCCCCCATGTTTTAAGTTAAGTTTTCAAAAATAAGGAATCAAGTTAAAGCTTTGATTTCTTTCTTAGTTAATTGGATTAATTTACAAACAACTATATCTTTGGACACAGAACTTCAGGGGTTTTTTTTTGTTATTGTTGTCTTGTTTTTTATTTGTTTTGCATTGTGGGAGAGGCTTGAACTCAGGGCCTGACCACTGTCCTTGGGCTTTCTCAAGGATAGAGCTCTACCATTTGAGCCACAGTACCACTTCTAGCCTTTTGTACATATGTGGTACTGAGGAATCAAACCCGGGGTCTTCATGCATGCTAGGCAAGCACTCCACCACTAGGCCAAACTCTTGGCCCCTTCAGATTTTTTTTCCATATGATGCAATTTGTACCACATGATTGTCAGTTCATTTATATTTTATAGGCTTTTACTACACAGTTACAAGTAATTCCATAAAAAGACATTCTGTGTATTTAATAGAGGCCTGATAAATAGTTGTTACCTTGGGATTTGCTTTCTGTCATTTTATTAAGAAAGGATTTAACATTTGCTTAGTAACCAAACAAAAACAGTCATACAGGATTTCAATGTTTTGTGTATGTGCACACACACACCAGCTATTTTGAAAGACTAAGAAAGGAGGCTCAATGAGTTCAAGGCCTAGCCTGGGAAAACTTAGCAAAACTTATCAGAAACAAAATATAAATAAAGGGCAGGGAGCATGTTGTGCTCTATCACTTAAGCCAGGCCTCCGGCCAGTGGTCTCACCATTTTTATAGCTTCTTTTAGTTCTTTTTCCACAGCTCAAAGTTTCTCCAGAACCTTGGCCTTGGAATAATGAGATTCAGACCTCTGAATCAATAACTGAACACATCAAGTAGTGATTTCCTGATTATCAGTTCACTCACACATGCTTTCATACTATGCTCTGGCCTGCAGATATCATTGGTAAAGAATGGTCTGTCCAGGGGCCAGGAGTTTGGCCAAGTGGTTAAAGTGCTTGCCTAGCATGCATGAAGACCCGGGTTCAATTCCTCAGCACCACATACATAGAAAAAAGCCAGAAATGGTGCTGAGGCTCAAGTGGTAGAGCTCTAGCCTTGAGAAAGTCCAAGGACAGTGCTCAGGCCCTGAGCTTAAGCCCAGGACTGGCAAAAAAAAAAATGGTCTGTCCCCCTGAGAGCTAACCACCAAGTAGCAGCATCATACTACACACAGGACACTTAGGGGTTAGATGTTCAGCATTGTATATGGAGCTTGATTATATAAGCAAGCATCTCCCTACCTTTTCCTCCCCCTTTCCTTCCTCTCCCTTTCTCCCTTCCCTCCCCTCTGTCCTGTCTCCCTTTCTTTCTGTACTGAGAGTCAATCAGCTGGAGGGCTTGAGGGACAAGAGGGTTTCCTGTATTGACAGCCTGGCTACATTTCGTAAGGGTTCAGCCCAGTGAAAGAATGCTTCTCTCTGAGTTTGATCTGCAGGCATAACCCACATCACAAGAAGCAAAGCTCATGATTTGGATTAGACCACTTAGCTTATGTTCTAAGCTCCCTTCAGAGGGGGTCACAGACATGCAGTTTGTGGTTTTCCTTCTGGAAAAAAGGCCTCTCTGCGAATTTTACTCTTGTGCTGTGTGTGTGTGTGTGTGTGTGCGTGTGTGCGTGTTCCTTTCCTTCATTTTTTAAAATGTGATGATCAGTGAATGCATGTTTCTCATTGCTAATGGGAAGTTACTACGATTACCCGTCAGGTTCTTTGTATCTACAAAGACAACAAAGGTACAATTCTGGCCACAAGGACTTGATATTTTTAAGCAACTATTCTTGACCAGTAGATGGCACTCCTTCCTCAGAGTGAATGTCTTAGGAATGAGCTCTTCAAGCACTCTCCCCATCCACTCAAGGGTGATTGATAGTAGTGAATACCACTGGTTCCCAATTCTTATCAAGATACTTTGAATTCATCTTTCCTTCATTCTCCGTCTAGTTCAGACCCTTCCCATATGTCTCCTAATGATAACAGTATATTGACCTCCTGCTTCTGGTAACTTGTACTAACTTTTTCAGTACACTGCCATCAGACTCATTTTCCAAAAACACAGATGATCAATACCTGGATTAAAAATAGTGCTATAGGCCAGACTCAGTGGTTTATGTCTATAATTTTAGCTACCCAGCAGGCTGAGATCTGAGGATCGTGGTTCAAAGCCAGCCAGAGAACTAAAGTCCGTGAGACTCCTATCTCCAGTTAACCACCAGAAAACTGGAAGTGGCAGTGTGGCCTCAGGAGTAGGGCGGTAGCCTTGAGCTGAAGAGCTCAGGGACAACACCCAGGCCCAGAGTTCAAGTCCCATGACTGACAAAAAAAAAATAGAGCTGAGGAGGGATTCTGTGAAGGAACGAGGCAAAGAATGATAACTAGTTTGTTCATTTGGCTGGAGTCAAGCTGAGGAGGGGTGATGGATTGATGAGGTAAAAAAGTAGAGTAGAGTCAGAGCTTTGATACTCCTGCCAACTGAGCCATAGAAATCACTAGGCAGGTCTGAATTGTGTGTGTGTGTGTGTGTGTGTGTGAGAGAGAGAGAGAGAGAGAGAGAGAGAGAGAGAGAGAGAGAGAGAGAGAGAGAGAGAGAGAGAGAGAGAGAGAGAGAGGGAGAACATGAGAAAAGTAAAGTAGGTCTGGGTCTGGGCACTGTTCCTTAGTTTTTTTGGTCAAGGCTGGCACTTGATCCACACCTCCACTTCCAGCTTTTTGGTAGTTTATTGGAAATAAGAGTCTCTTGGTTTTATCTGTCCAGACCAGCTTTGGACTGTAATCCTCAGATCTCAGCCTCTTGTGCAGGTGAGATGTGAAAGGTCTAGAAAGCTAGATCTTCAGCTCACATCCCAATCTAACATCCTATGTATATACATGTATGTGTTTATGGTGTCTTTTTTTACCACTACTGCCAAGAAAATCAGGTACCCAGATCAAAGCCACTCTAGTTATTTCCAAGTAAAAAGTAGAAAGAAGGACTGGGAATGTGGCTTAGAGGTAGAATGCTTGCCTAGCATGAATGAAGCCCTGGGTTTGATTCTTCAGTACCACATAAACAGAAAAAGCCAGAAATGTTGCTGTGACTCAAAGTAGTAGAGTGCTAGCCTTCAGTAAAAGAAGCTCAGGGACAGTGCTAGGCCCTGAGTTCAAGCCCCAGGACTGGCAAAAAAAAAAAAAAAAAGACAACAAAGAAAAGTAAAAGAAGTAGAAGTAGTAGAAGTAGAAGAAAAGCTGTAATTCTAGTTACTTAGGAGGCTGAGATCAGGATAATCATATTTTGAGGTCAGCCCCAAAAGTTGTCTATACTCCAAAATAACCAGCAAAATGCAGTACTGGAGGTGTGGTTCAAGTGGGAGGGCACCAGCTGAGCAAGCAAGCTGAACAAGCAAGCTGAACAAGCACAAGGCCTTGAGTTCAAAAAAAAAAAAGAAAGAAAGGGAAAAAAAGGAAAATAGCTTGAGCTCTTTTTGTATCACTGATTTTCAACATGTTATTCTTCCACACTACAGTGTCAGATTTAGATTCTTCCACCTCAAGGAATTTGGTTTAGTTTTAATTAGTTGCTGTGAATATTTCAGAGCCAACTCTGGGAAGCATTTATCTAGAAACTAGTTTTCACTAAAACATAAGCTGGATATAGAATGCCATTTTCCTAGCAGGTTTTGTATCATGTTCATAACATTATCGATTCATTCCAGCCCAACGTCCTTACATTGGCTAGTGGCTTAGTAATCACTTACAAAACGTAATTTTAAATCCTGGAATTCTGGGACATCTGTATTTTCCAATGCAAGCTTCAAGGAGCAGCTGCAGGTCTCTAGAGAATGATGTTAAAAGATGATGCTTACACATTACACGCACACAGGCAACCTACCCATGCATATTTCATCAGCAACTTTTCAGAAAAACAAGCCCCAAAAGGAAAGGGGGGGAAAAAACCCAGACAAATGAAAACCAGACTTCAGCAAGTTACATGCAGCTTCCTGAGTAACCAAAGAATGCGCTTCTTGTGGTTAAAAGGAGGGGTCTGTTAAATATGGATGAAATACCAACACTCCAGGCATTTCACTGACATTTCACTGTGACTTTTTGAACTTAGGAGTGCTGACATGAAAACCTATTCTTTTTGTTCTGGGAAGCCTGCAGTGGGACTGCAGAGCCAGGCGGCCTGGAAGAGGTAATGGGACATTCGGTTCCTTCCTTCCTTCCTTCCTTCCTTCCTTCCTTCCTTCCTTCCTCTCCTCCATTCTTTCACTTCTATCTCTTTGTTCCTCCCTTTTCCTTTCTTTCCTCCCTCTCTCCTTTTTTTTTTTTTTTGTCCTGGGCCTTGAACTCAGGTCCTGAGAGCTGTTCCTTAGTGTTTTTGCTCTTCCACTTGGGACCACAGTGCCACTTCCAGCTTATTGCTGGTTCCCTGGAGGTGAGTCTCACGTGTGACTTTCTTGACCAGGCTGGCTTAAATCTCAATCTTTAGATCTCAGCCTCCTGAGTAGCTAAAATTTCCATGCTTCCCTCCACCCCTCACCCCTGCCAGATCGCACAACTTACCAAGGGGTTTGTTTCCGCCTCCCCCCCCCAAGCCCCCAAGCCAAGGGGTATTTGTACATCTTGGAAACGCAAAGCTTCCCAGAGGGGCCCGGACAGACCCGTGGGGGTGGGAGACACCCCAGTGCACCTCTGCAGACAAACCCAAAGGGTAGAAGGGGTCCGGAAGGAGGACCCCTCTTTCCGATCCTCCCCAGCGCTGCCAGGCCGGCAGCCCAGCCCTCTTGGCTGCAACCCGGGCGAGACACGCCGTTTTGTTTAAATCCGGCACCTTCTTCGCCTCGTCCCCATTGGCCGGCCGGGGCTCCCCTCCCCGCCGCGGCCGCAGCTGATGTCAGCCGGGCGGTGCTCGCTTCTCCCGCGCCCACCTCCCGGCCCCGGAGCCCCGCGGCTCGGCGCCGACTTCCAGCCTCAGCCAGGCGGCCGCGAACTCGCGAGCAGCAGCCGGGGGACCCGGGGAGGGGACGCGCCCCGCGCTCTCGCCCGATCCCCGCCTGGCCCCACGGCCGGCGGCCCGGCTCGGGAGCGCCCGGGGCCCTGGGCCGGGCGGCGGCGAGCGGCCTCCGTCGCTTCCCCTTTTCTCTCGTAGCCGAGTCTCGAGGAGGCTCGGGGCTCGCCCGCAGAAAAACAAAAAGCCGCGCAGGAAATCGTGTTTACCGACCCGGGCGAGGGGCCGGGCGGGCCTTTGTCTGGGAAGTCGGCGTCCCTAGCCCCGCTGCACGCGCGATCCCGGGGATCCAGGATCGGGGACCCGCTGGGGAGGTGGAAGGGGCGGCCGCCGGGCTCCCCGCCGCTCCCCGAGACGCACGAGCGGGGACTTCGTGCATTTGTTTTCATTTGTGGAATTCTTTCCCCTCCCTCCTTCTCTCCCCCCTCTTCTCTCTCTCTCCCCCCTCCTCCCTCCCCTCTCCTCCCTCGCCCGCTACCGGGCATGTCCTGATCTGCGGCCGCGCCTACCGCCGCGGGTCTCCCTCCTTCTCTGTTTGACTTTGCAACCCTCGACTCTCGGGAGCATCGGCCCCGGGCCAGGAAGGAGACGAGAGAAGCTTCGAACACCGGGACTCGAAGCTTGACATGGTCTCGTGCGGGCCGGGGAAAGCGAGGAGCTGAGCGCCGGGCTCGGGCTCGGAGCGCCCTGCGGTGCGGTGCGGTGCGGGGAGCCCCGAGCGCCCGCCGCGGGTTCGGGTTCGGCCGCACCATGCTGCTGAAGGAGTACCGGATCTGCATGCCGCTCACCGTGGACGAGGTAGGCGCCGCGTCGGGCCTCGCCCGCTCCCGGGGCGTCGCGGGATCGCAGCTTGGGGGGGGGGGGAGAACGGGAAAACCTGGGGCGCGCGCGCGCTCGCGTGTGTGTGTGTGTGTGTGTGTGTGTGTGTGTGTGTGTGTGTGTGTGTCCGGCTGCCCCAGCCTGGAGACTCGGCGTCCCCGGTTTCCGTGGTCACCCCGGCAGCCCAGGGAGGGTGGGGTGGGGTGGTGGAGTCCAGGTGGGTTCTTGGTGGGGCATCCAGAATCAGATATGGGGGGCCGCCACGCACCCGAAGGATTCGAGGCGCCCCTCCCTCCCTCCAATGGAGAAAACGCACGGGGCGAACCCTAGCGCCCCGGCGCGCGCGGAAGCCGGGCTGCAGGGTGACCCGTCCTGGCCCTGGGCCTGGCCTCTCCTCCGCGCCCTGGGTTGGAAGGTCGGCCCGCCGGGAGGCTCGAGCCTCCCCACCAGGGCCCCCGTCAGAACCTCGAGGAGTGTGGGGGGGGCGATGTCCACCTGGGCCCCAACATCTGGCGGCCGCCGCCACTCCGGGCGGCACTCCCGCCACGCCCGCGCATCCAGCCTGGCCCACCCGGTCGCTGCTGGTGCTGATCGCCGGGTTCGGAAACTTTTCTGCGGGTCTCGTTTGTTCCGCCGCGGGGAGCCAGGGGCGGCGGCGCGGCCACCGGGGGGCGCCCCAGCACGCCGTGCCCAACCTGGGCCTCCATCCTCGGCCCGCCGCCGCAGGGACCCGGCCGGGGCACGGAGGGGGGGGCGCGTGGGGATGGGGGGCTCCGCTTCCACGCTGCCAGCGAGCTCGTGCCTCCATGGGGTTCTTCCGACCCGGCGTCCCCTTTCCTTTTTGGGGGGACGGGCTGGGGGACTCGTTTTTCTAACTGCTTAGTATTGATGTATTCGGGTGCTGCTCGGGCTGGGAAGCCCATGGAGGCGGTTGGAAACTCACAGTCCAGTGTGTGGTTTGGAGCCCGTAACAAATGAAACCCGAGACACAAACTATGTCGATAATAAAGACAACAGTGCGTTGGATCTAGCAGACCTCCCTACTTTGCCAGATGGGTGTGGGGTGGCTCGCGTGGTCGAGTCCGCGCGAGCCGGTGGTGGACCTGCGTGGCCCATCCCGGACAGTGCCTGGCAGGTTGGGGTTGACAAAACCTGTCCCCACCCGGCACAAGGTCTGCCAGAGAGAGGGGAGAGAGAGGGATCAGAGCCACACCGGCGTGGCTCTGGAGTTTTGCTGGCATTTGAGGGCCTTGGGTACGTTTTCAGGGGGTCTTGAAGGGTGGAAGCCTTGGGTAGGTAGAGGAGGTGGGCAATTTGGTTAACCGGATCTTCCCCCCCCCCCATGTCCCTGCACAGCTGGGCTGGACCAGGTAGGTCCACCTATGGTGTGTATGTGTGTGTGTTGGGGGAAGAGTCTAGATAAGTTTGCAATCTGAAGCTGCACGAAATCACATACCTCCCCCCTCCAAAAAAAAATTCCAGTGATGGGAGGAAAAGCCAGTTCTGAATCTTCAATCACATCTCTTTATTCAGGTTGATTCTTTCCTTGGGCTCTCTTAACCCTCTTCTCTCCCTCTCCCAGCCCAGGAGTAGCCAGTGAAGTAATTGTATTTGAGTGGTATAGGTGGAGCCCTTTGTTAATTGAAATCATCTTCCACCTGTAAGATGATGTATAAGCATAAATTATTTAATTCATTTGGACTAAAACATGAGCCTGCTTCTGTGAGGCCATATTCTGGTGTTTTCTGCAATAGGGTAAATAGATAAGAAGTTTCAAGCTATTCAAATCCACTGGCCAGGTGCTGATGGCTCTTAACTGCAATCCTAGCTACTCAGGAGGCTAAGATTTGTAGACCATGATTGGAAGCCGGCCCAAGGAGGAAAATCTGTGGGACTCTCATCTTCAATTAACCACCAAAGAGCCAGAAGTAGAGCTGTGGCTCAGGTGGTAGAGAGATAGCATTGAGCAAAAAGAGCTGCATGACAGCATTCAGGACCGTGGAGGGGAGAATTAAAATCCACCAAACCAGATAATAGGCCTAATGTGCTAGCTCTTAGACCTCTATAATCAGAACTAGTAGTGGATGCCCCCCCTGGACGGCCACCTCCCGCTCCCCTTTCACTCTACTCTTCTGCCTGAACCCTCAAAACTGAGAAGCCAGCTAACTGCCTAGGAAGATGATATTTACTGGGACACCTATTCAGCTCTGCATTCACTTTGGACCTGGTTCAACCCTCAGGGAGCTTTTGGAACTTGTTTCTATTTAATAGTGACAGTTATTTAGTAGTAAGAGTTTTTGCGAGTGAAGCAAATGCCGGTGTTTAGGTACAGACAGGGTCCCTGGCCTTATCTAATCCCCTATTCCAACACTCCCCCCTTACTGGAGATGGGCGGGCCTTAGGGAGCCTAGTGTGTTATCCATATTTTGCATTTGGAGGCACCCAGA
The DNA here is from genome assembly GCF_031878675.1 of Megascapheus bottae. Taxonomy (NCBI): domain Eukaryota; kingdom Metazoa; phylum Chordata; class Mammalia; order Rodentia; family Geomyidae; genus Megascapheus; species Megascapheus bottae. The sequence continues at coordinate 15,094,685 of NC_143525.1, forward strand.
GATTAAGTAACAAAACCCAGGCCACATGATTAGTGACTGGGGTGAGGGGGTGAGGTGGGGGATGCGGAGGAGAGCCCTGGTGGAGTCATGATTTGTTTCCTGATTCAGCTTTTTGCTGTCAGTCCCCCTTTAATCCAGGGCAAACAAAAATCCTTTGTAGGAAACACATGAAGTCAGAAGATATCAAGTACCCTAGGAAATACAGGCCTTGGAATTCTTATAGGGTTCTATTATTTCTCTAGTTGGGCTTTTATTGTTTACGTGTCTTATTTTTTTGTGTGAGATTCAAACCCAGTGCCTTTTTGTTGTTGTTGTGGGGCCTAAACTCTGGGCCTGGGTGCTGTCCATAAGCTCTTCAGCTCAAGGCTATCACTCTGTCACTTGAGCCACTGCGCCACTTCTTTTTTCTGGCAGGTAAGTGGAAATGCTGGTGCCCGGTCTGGCTTTGAACTGCTATCCTCAGATCTCAGCCTCCTGAGTAGCTAGGATTACAGGCTTGAGCCATGAGCGTCTGGCTCAAGCTCAGTGCCTTTGATTGCAAGAAGTCAAAGGTCTTGGGATTGCTGCAGATAACATTGCCTTCTACTATTTGATGATTGATTGGTTGGTTGATTTGGGGGCACTTTGATTTGGATTCAGGGCCTCTGATTTGTAATTTAATGCTCTGTCATTAAGCTATACCCATTATTATTATTATAGGCCTAAACTCAAGTCAAGGCCTCATGTTCTTGCTTAACTTTTAGCCTTTTTTTTTTGGCTTATGGACTGTGCTCTCCCATTTGAGCCACAACTCCATTTCTCACTTGAAGGGAGGTTAGTTAGAAGTCTTTCAGAATTGTCTTCTTTTTTTTATTAAAGAATTTATTAACATTGATTTTTTACATCATATTTCAAACGACACGCTTAACAAGTATTCAAGAAGGGAATTTCTATATACAATCACTGGCACTTAGATTTTAAAACATAATTAAAATTCAACTGATAGTTTGTATGTCATAGATACATCTTACATAGATACATATTCTTTTGACTGGTTTCCAACCTTGACCCTTAGGTGTCTACCTCCTGAGTAGTTAGGGTTACAGGTATGAGCCACTGGTGCTCAGCTCCTCTGCCTTTATTTTAACCTATAAATGTTCCATAGTTCCAGGTAACCCGAGTAGGTTCTAAAGAAGATAGAGCTGAATTACATCTAGACCAGAGTGATGGACATAGGGACTATTTCAAACATTGATTCCGTGGAGGTGTGGTTTAGTGGTAGAACACTTGTCTCCCATGCTTGAGGCCTTGGGTTCAATTCCTAGCGTGGAAAGAAAGAGTTTTAGAATAAAATATATTTTTTAAAGGTAACATTCTATGGATTCATTTTAATTTCCAAACTTCACAGGACTCGTTTCCTCTCATTTGTGTTAAGTGTAGCTGTCTTTGGACTAAACATATTAGAAGCCTGGTGGGAAAGTTTTGAACAAGAAAGATCCTTGAAGGATGGTGATGGCTCTAAAAAGAAATTTGTCATGCTCTTCAGTGCAAGCATTTAGACTGGAGAACTTCGGACTTGGAAGAGCTATTTATTCGGAATAGTTTATAGTTGAGCCATTTCGTTTTATGGAGAACTCAGCCTGTGAAAGGCTCAGCTCTTTCCGTGGGTTACTCATCCCTTTTAGTCAAGGGCAAGCTCTGTGCTAGAGCCTAGGTCTTCTGCTTCCTGGCATAATGCTGTTTCACTGGAGACCAGAGAGTCTATAATGTTTCCTGTCTCTGGGAGAAAATAAAATCCCTCAGCTTTATGTGTACAGCAGGTTTGCTGGTCAGTCCCCAGCTGAGAAGACATTAGAAACTCTGTCTCTGTGTCTACTCAGGGAACATGTAGGACAGTCTCTGTCCTAATCTATTGGAAGCATGGCCTCAGAACTCAATATTAGCTTCCTGTGGTGGTACTAGCCTGTAAGTCCCAGCACTCAGGAAGCAGAGGCAAGAAGATTGTGAGTTTGAGGCCAGTGTGGGCTACCTAGTGAGACTCAAGACCAAGGGTCACTCGCCTCAATAGATGAGTACATCCTGCAAGGATGCTAAGGCAAGAACTTTTTATTTCTCAATTGGGTTTTTTAAAAAAGATCCTTCGCATGTGTGAACAGTTCCTCTTCTGATTGCATTAAGGTGAATGTGTGTCCTCTCAGGAGTTTATTTGATGTCTCTGGGGGCTTAGTACACAAGGAAGAAAACACTTTCATCCACCTTTAAGAAGAGAAAGGCAAAACAATTCCCTACAGAATAGTATTTTGTTCCTTTCCCTGGCAGAGAGCCAGTGTACTTTTATCTGGCCTCCTCTGAATCCCTGGAGAGTTGTCTTATGGACATTTCTGAGAGCAGGATCTGGGGCTGGGGGGCAGAAATACCATGAATGGAAAGGCCCACATGTGCGGTAGTGCCTGTGTGTTGTCAAGTTTCAACAATCAACAAATGAATCAGGACAGACCTTGGTGCAGGAAAGTGGTTTTGAAGACTCACGTGGGTATTCACTGTGTTTCTCCTAGGCTGATTAAGACTTTTTAGATTAATCTGCTTCTTCCCTAGGGCTCCTCAGAAAACATCATACATTGGAAAATGTTATCATTTTCCAGAATGACCATTATTCTTCTGACAGTTGAATTATTTTGGTGGTGGTTGCCTTTATGTGTATGTGTTGGTCCTGGGCTTAAACTCAGGGTCTGGGCTCTGCCTCTAGGCTTTTGTGCTCAAGGCTAGCACTCTATCACTTGAACCACAAGTCCACCTCTTGGTTTCTCATAATTGATTTGAGAGAAGAGTCTTCAGGAAATTCCTGCCTGGACTGACTTCCAGCAGAAATCCTCAGATCTCAGCCTCCTGTTCTAGCTAGGATCACAGGCTCTGGTTTTTATTTTTATTTTTTGCCAGTCCTGGGCTTGGGCTCAGGGCTTGAGCACTGTCCTTGGACTTTCTCAAGGCTAGCACTCTACCACTTGAGCCTCAGCACCACTTCCGGTGGTGCCGAGGAATCGAACCCAGGTCTTTGTGCATGCTAGGCAAGCACTCTACCACTAGGCCAAACTCCCGGCCCAGGTTCTGGATTTTAATCTTCTAATGGTTAGCCTGGCTTTATTGAGAGGGAGCCAGGTTGGCTTCATGGATTTGATTTCTGGGTAATCTAAGTAACTTTGTTTGGCGATCAGGCTATGTTCCTGATACAGCCCAGCCCAGCCATCTTGCAGGCTTTTTTTTTTTTGGTTGAGAGTGGCTCACAGGAAGAGGAGGGCAGGTTAATGGACAGTGCAAACCTTTTCATTGCTAATGGAACCAGCCTCAGGAGCAGATGCTGGCCTCAGCCAGCTAGGGATGTTGACTTTGTGCCTGAAGGACACTGTGTGTTCCTGCCACTTGAGATTCATGCCTGTCACCTGAAACAGGCACTGGGTCTTAAGGGAAAAGAATGCCATCCTTCACAAAATCCTACCACTTGAGCCATGCCTCCAGACCAACTTTTGCTGGTTATTTTAGAAATGGAGTCATTCAGACTCTTCTCCCAGACCTCCAAACTTAATCCTTTCCATCTCAGCTTCCTGATAGCTACACTTATATGTGTGAGCCACTGGCATCCAACTTGGGTTATTTATTGGTGCTGAGGATAGAATCTGGGGCCTTGCACATGCTAGGTAAGCCTACTACTACTGAACTACCTTTCCCCCTCTCCCAGTCTTTGAAAATTCTCAGAAAATCATCTTAGAAAGTGCACATTTGGGGCTGGCTCATGGCTTAGTGGTAAGAATGCTGGTGCAAAGCACAGAATTTTTTTTTTTTTTTTTTTTTGCCAGTCCTGGGCTTGTGCTAAGGGCCTGAGCACTGTCCTTGGACTTTCTCAAGGCTAGAGCTCTACCACTTGAGCCTCAGCACCACTTCTGGCTTTTTTCTATGTATGAGGTACCAAGGAATTGAACCTGGGTCTTCGTGCATATTAGGCAAGCACTTTAACCACTAGGCCAAACCCTCGGTCGAGACCTTTTTTGTTTGATCAGTCATAGGGCTTGAACTCAGAACCTGGGCACTCTCCATGACTTCTTTAGCTCAAGGTTAGCAGTCTCCCACTTTGAGCCACAGCTATACTTCTGGTTTTCTGGTGGTTAATTAGAGATAAGAGTCTCACGGATTTTTCTGCCCTGGCTGGCTTTGAACCATAATCCTCAGACCTCAGTCTATTAGAGCCAAGCTTAGAGTCACCAGTGCCTGCTGAGACCACTGCTTTTGTAGGCAGCCTTTATTTTTTTGGTTATTTACCAATTTATATTGCTGAGGATGGAAGCTAGGGCCTTACAGATACTAAGCAGGTTCTCTATCATGAAGCTACACAGTGACTGGGCAGTCTGTAAAATGCTAAGGCATCTCAGCCCTCAGCCCAGGATCCCCTCTTCCCTGAGGTGTTAATTAGGGAAGTGTATAGTATGTCAGAAGAGTCACAAAGAGTGTTCATTTGTTTTGTTTGTTTTGAGGTGGAGTCTCATGTTGTAACCTGTAGTCTGGCCTTGAACTTACTGGAAATTTAGTTCAGCATTATATTTCATTTTATTTTATTTTTTGTGGAATGGCACTCACATTCTAGTACATGCTAAGCAAACATTCCACCTAGAGATTTCAATATATATATATATATATATATGTGTGTGTGTGTATACATACATATTTATATAATGTAATACAGAAACTATGTATAAGATATGATTATATAGTACATATACTTATATAATGTAATTATGTATAAAATATATAATAAATGACTAGTGGCTCACATCTGTAATACTAGCCACTCAACAGACTGAAATCTAAGGATCAAGGTTTGAAGCCAGGCCAGGCAGGAAAGTGTGTGAGACTTTTATCACCAAATAACCAGCACAAAGCTGGAACTGGAGCTGTGGCTCCAGTCTTGAGCAAAAAAAAGCTAAGGAACAGCTCCCAGGCCTTGATTTCAAGCCTCAGTACTGGTGTGCATACACATACATGCACACACACACACATACAGACATATATGTGTTCATACATATATGTACATATGTGTATTAACATATACAGAGGTATATGTGTATATATATGTATATGTATGGGGGTGTGAGTTCATACTGTAAAGGTCCCAGGCCATCCTGTTGCTTTTGTGTGGCACAAAGAGGCTCAGGGATATCACCCAAGTGGAGTTCAAGCTCCAGAATGGACAAAAAGAAAAGAAAAAGTAAAGTTTCTAAGATAATTTTTCCAAAAAAATTACATTCCTATGATTGATGCTGGGCTGTATAATAATTTATAATATCTTGGGGGGGGGTCATCTGCTTTGTGACCTACCAAAACAAATCCACTTGGAAATCCCATAAAATATCCGATTTCCAAAATGCTCAGGGAGGGCAGGCCAATTTGGGAAATTTGTCAGTTTCTCTCCCAATGGGCGAATCTGCTGAAGAGGCGCCCAACCTTCCTGCCTTCTTGCCAGGAATTAGCTGAGTTCAGCTGCACAGCTCAGTCTTTCCCCCCAGAGCTGAGGCAGGGGCACTATCCAGATCACAAAAGGCTTTTCCAACGTCTCCTAAACCACGCAGCTCACTGCAACAGAAAACAGGCCGAAGCCCACACAGGCCAGACAGGCTACCAGTACCTGGTAGCTTTACTTTTTGTACTATAAAAGCTTCACTTTAAATTTGGGCACTGGTGGTTCATACTCAGGAGGCTGAGATTTGAGGTTTGGGGTTCAAAGCCAGAAAGAAATTCATCTCTAGTTAACCAACAAAAGGCTGGATAGGCTGGATGGAAGTGGAGATGTCGCCCAGTGGTAGAGGGAGGGCCCCCCCCCCCCACAATATTCCTCTGCATTATCACTGAGAAGATTGAGGTCAGTCATTCCAAAGAGTTAATGTAATCTGGCTGTTTTCCTCCTGTTCCCAAAGGAGTATATTCATTTTTCTATTACTATGGAACAAATTATCAGAAACTAAGTGTCTTGGAACAACAGCATCTATCATTTCCCAGTCTCTGTAAGGAGAAGTGTGGGTGTGGAGCTAGGAAGTCATCTTCCAAGCTCACATGGTTCCTGGCAGAATTTAATTCTTGCAGGTATAAGGCTAAAGTTCCTTCTTACTGTTTAGCAGTTAGAAATTAGCTCCTGTAAACCATCTGCTGTTTCCGGCTAGTCTTTCTGTTGTTGGTGGTGGTCATGGGGCTTGAACTCTGGGCCTGGGCACTGCTCCTGAGCTCTTCAGCTCAAGGCTAGCACTCTACCACTTAGAGCTATAGCACCACTTCTGGTTTTCTGGTGGTTTCCTAGGCTGGCTTTGAACTGTGATTCTCAGATCTCAGCCTCTTGAGTAGCTAGGATTACAGGCATGAATCATCATTGCCTAGCCCAACTAGTCTTTTATACAGCATTACATTTTCTTCTGTCAAGGCTAATGGGGAAGGTTCTACTGCAATTTTGAGTTCGTCTGGTTTGTGATCTCTGACCTCTAGTTTTGATTTTTTTTGCTAATCCTGGGGCTTGAACTCAGGGCCTGGGCATATCCTTGGGCTTTCTCAAGGATAGCGCTCTACCACTTGAGCCACAGCACCACTTCTAGCTTTTTCTATGTATGTGGTACTAAGGAATTGAACCCAGGGCTTCATGCAAGCAATCTACCACTCCTAGCCCTTAAGAATCTTTCTCAAAAGGGGTTTACTGGGGGTTGGGAGTGTAGCCTAGCGGTAGAGTGCCTAACATGTTCAAAGACCCCGTTCAATTCCTCGGTACCATGTATTTATAGAAAAAGCCAGAAACGGTGCTGTGGTGCAAGTGGTAGAGCTTTAGCCTTGAGAAAGCCCAGGACAGTGCTCAGGCCCTGAGCTCAAGGCCCAGGAATGACAAAACAAAACGGGGAGAATTTACCTACTTAGACCAGGCCTACTGTGCATAAGGGAAGAGGATTATCTATACACTAGTGTGTGCCCACCACTCAATGAAGTGTGTGTCCTTCTATCAAACCAACTATAAGGAGAATAGCTGAATTGGAAACTTTCCCTGAAAGAGAGCAGTAATTATTTCTTGACTTTTTAGGGTATTCGAATGTTCTAGGTTGGTAAGTGATCATCTTGAAAATGTGTATTTTACATATACTTTGTGTGTGTGTGTGTGTAGGCATGTGCACATTCACGAGTGCACACAAGTGATTGTGCACATGCGCATTCTCATTCCTGTGCTTGTCTTCAGGCTTGAACTCACGGTCTGGGGGCTGTCATTGAACTTTTTCAGTCAAGACTAGTACTCTACCCAACAGAGCCACTTGTGGCCTTTTGGTGGTTAATTGGAAATAAGAGACTCATGGATTTCCCTGCCCTTAAACCACAATCCTCAGATCTCAAACCTCCTGTTTAAGCTTAGGATTACAGGAGGGAGGCCACTGATAACCGGGTCACAGGTATTTTCTTTTTTTTTTAATTTATTTTTTATTGTGATTAATAGAAGGGTTACATTATATTCACCAGATAAAAGGTGCATAACTTCACAAACATTGATACTCTTTCTCATGACATGGTCCCCATTTCCCTCCCACCCTCCCCCCTCCCCCCTCAGGATTGATTTCCCCCCTTCTCTATCCAATTTCAAATGACCAATTAAGCACATATAAAAATATATCAGATAACAAGGTGAAATATTGTAACAATATGAGATAACCAAGGGATGGCAAAAGAGATGAGAGATAACATAGTACATTAAGAACAACAGTCATTCATTATATGGCTTTTGTTCCTTATCCTGGAGGTCCTTACATTTAGTGTCATACTATTTGGCCTAATGTCTCTAGATTTTGTTCTATTGTAAATCTCTGCTAGGAGAGCCCAAGGTTTCTACTGATTATGACAAATGAAGGAGACTATTGGGCCTATGTTCCTTTGAGTCTGGCTTACTTCACTTAATATGATTTTTTCTAAGTGTTTCCACTTCCTAACAAATGGGGCAATGTCATTCTTTCTGACAGCAGAATAGAATTCCATTGTGTATAAATACCACATCTTGTTGATCCACTCATCAACTGAGGGACATCTAGGTTGGTTCCATATCTTTGCTATGGTAAATAGTGCTGCAATGAACATCGTTGTGCTAGTGGATTTAGGATGCCCTTGTTTCTGGACGGTTGGGTAAATGCCAAGTAGTGGAATTGCTGGGTCATAGGGGAGCCTTAGTCTTTTGAGGAACTGCCATACTGCTTACCATAGTGGTTGAACGAGTTTGCACTCCTACCAACAGTGTAGTAGTGATCCCTCCTGGCCACATCCCTTCCAGCATCTGTTGTTATTAGTTTGGCCAATCCTGGGGCTTGAACTCAGGGCCTGAGTACCGCCCCTGGGCTTTCCTCAAGGCTAGTGCTCTACCACTAGAGCCACAGCACCACTTTTTACTATGTATGTGATACCGAGGAATCGAACTCGGGTCTTCGTGCATGCTAAGCAAGCAGTCTACCACTAGGCCAAACTCCTGGCCCTACGGGTATTTTCTTGACTTCGTGCTGGGTGCTTGTGCTAGGGATGGAGCCACAAACAAGAAAGTCACAAAGGCAGTCACAGTCTCTCCAGCTGTGGAGCTCACAGACCAGAAGGCACTGGACAAGCTTTTTGAGAACATTTAATAGAGATGATTAGGCAGCAGAGATAGCCACTGACAGTACTGAGCTGGAATTATTATTATTATCATTATTATTATTATTATTATTATAAATATTACTGGTTTTGAGATAGGATCTTGTTATGTAGCCCAGGTTGACTTCCAATTTGCAGTCCTCTGTCTCAGCCTCTAGGCATGCATTATTACCACACTTGGCTTTTCTGATTTGAGATTAGGAGTAAATTAAAATGTTGCTGGGTACAAGTGGCTTAGGCCAATGATTCTAGTTACTCAGGAGGAATCATTATCTGAAGATCACAGTTCAAAACCAGCCCAGACAAAAAAGGCCGTAAGATTCTTGTCTCGGGCCGGGGGTTTGGCCTAGTGGTTAAAGTGCTTGCCTAGCATGCATGAAGACCCGGGTTCGATTCCTCGGTACCACATACATAGAAAAAAGCCGGAAGTGGTGCTCAGGCTCAAGTGGTAGAGCTCTAGCCTTGAGAAAGTCCAAGGACAGTGCTCAGGCCCTGAGCTCAAGCCCAGGACTGGCAAAAAAAAAAAAAAAGATTCTTGTCTCCAATTAACCACAAGAAAGTCAGAATTGGAAATGTGGTGTAAGTGGTAGAACACCAGCCTTGAGTATAAAAAGCTAAGGGACAGTGCCCAGGCCTGGAGTTCAAGTTCCAATACCATTTCACACACACACAAAATTAGGATTCCTGATTGTTCTGGCTATAGATAACTTTAAAAGAGTGTTGGAAAAAATTATCTGCTAGATGTGGGTTGGAATGACTGTGGTTTAGTTCAGAACTTGGTCCTAGAGGGACTGATAGTGGTAATCACAGCTTGAAAACTGCCTAAAGCAGGGTTGCAGGAACCAGAGGGACTCCCCTGACTGCACACTCCTCAAGACCACTCCCTTCCCTCAGGGACCACAGGGTTCAGAAGCCCATGGCCATGCTGAGTGGGGACTTCCTGGCTTGGTTTGTCCATGGGATAGGAAGTGATGCCTCTGCCAGGTGAACGGTTGAACTCACACCGTGGGTCTGAGGCGGTCTCCAGGGATTGACTATTTGCACTCAGTGCATGCCTCATTCACCTCTGGTAGGATGATAAAATCCCACTACCTGACGCTGGGTGAATCTGAGGATGGACTGGCTGGAGGGGAACCATGCAGCCCGGCACATGCTCACTGCTTTTCCTAACATGACTGACAGAGGTGGGGCCCCTGCCCCTCCCTGGCTGGCTGCCTGAGCAACCTCCTACAATGCTGTTTGTTGATTTAGAAACACGAAAGTCAGAGTGCAGGGAGATTTTGACATCAAGTATTAAAGTGACTCATCCTTTACATATCAGCACCCTGCACTTAAAAGTGCCTCCTAGCCAACCACCTGGCCACCGAAAGTTCTAGATCTAATCTAACTAATGACTTCCTTTTCTTCTCCTCACTTTCTGTCTTTTCCCCTTCCTTCCTCCTTCCTCCTCCCTTCCTCCCCCCCACCTTTTCTTTTGATCTTTGCTCTGTTAATTAAGTAATTTTTATGCTGGTTCTGGGACTTGAATTCAGGCCTGGGTGCTGTCCAGTGGCCTTTTCCCTAAAGGCTAGTTAAGTGTTGTACTTCTGGTTTTCTGGTGGTTCATTGGAGATAGGAATCTCAAGGTGTTTCCTGCCCCAGTTGACTTTGAACCAGTGGTCTCAGCCTCCTGAGTAGCTAGGATTATAGGCTTGAGCCCACCGGCACTGGCTCTTTGCGCTTTCTAATTGTAAGCAAAGTGTGACCTTCTAGAACTCCTGTTGTTCCCAAGCAAAGAAAAATCACTGTCCTTTCTTCTAGCAGCTGATTCTCTGTAGGGTGTTATTTCTTTCCCAGACAGAATCATCTGAAGAAGTGAGTGGCAAAACAAATGTAATTTGTTAAGAACCTGTAATAATGTTGTTTAAACACTTAATCGACGGAGCTCATTTCCAGAATTCTCTGTTGCCTGTGTCATTCGGTTATGTATGTGCCCACATGATTCTACTCTGATGATAATTTTTGTATTGGGGCCAGATCCAGGTATTTCTGTGTGGATTTTACACTGAAAATAGCTCACCTGTGTGACTATTTAAAAGAAAATTTGTAGACTAGAATATGGCTGAAGTGGTAGAGCACCTGTCTAGTAAGTGGCAAGCCCTGAGTTTAAGTACCAATACTGTCAACAAAAACAGAGAGGAAAAAATGTATCTTGATTAACTTGGAAGCTATTATTGTTTAAGTCTTAAATGTACTGAGTCTGTTTTCATTTTTAAATTTTATTTGCTTTTGTATATTTTATTTCCTTTAGGTTTTTAGTATGTATGTATGTATGTATATATGTATATATGTATGTATGTGTGCAAGTATGTGTGTGCTGGTACTAGAGCTTGAATTCATGGCATAAGTGCTATTCCTGCCCAGGCTGGCTTTGAATTGTGATTCTCAGATTTCAGCCTCCCTAGTAGCTAGGATTATAGGACAGAGCCACTGGTACCTAGCTTTTTTTTTTCTTCTTCTTTATTTTTTTCTAATTTTTTTTTGTTGGTTAGGGCTTGAACTCTGGGCCTGGGCACTGTCCCTGAGCTTATCAGCTCAAGGCTAGTGCTGTTCCCTTTGAGCCCCAGCGCCACTTCTGGTTTTCTGGTGGTTAATTGGAAATAAGAGTCTCACAGACTTTTGTGCCCAGGCTGGCTTTGAACCATGAGCCTCAGATCTCTGTCTCCTGCCTAGCTAGGATTATAGGAATAAGCCATCAATACCCAGCCCCAGCTTATTATTATTATTTTTTTATTGTTGAGACAGGATGTCATGATGTAGCCTATACTCATCTCCCAACTTGGAACTGGTCCTCCTGCCTTAGTCTGCTAAGTACTGGGATTACAGAGTGTCCCGACATATCTGGCTATTTATTCTTAAATCAGCAAAGTTTCACTTATCTCTTGTCTCTGGAAAAATAATTCCCAGAAAGCTGTTCTGCCTGTCACTCTCTACATGTCACATAAATTGTGACAATCCCTTGTCTGGGCTGGCTTGATTACACAGTGATGAGTTAGGCAGTTTCTATGGAATGAGACCTTGGTTGAGTGTGACCTGGGTTCAGTTTTGTTTTTTTTTGGGGGGGTGCCTGGGTTTAGAGCTTGGGACCTTGTGCTTCCAAGGCAGGTACTCTACCACTAAGCTATGCCTCTGTTCCAGCAAGCTTGTCTTTATGCCAGATCTATATATTTCAGCCAGGCATCTCATGAAAGGCTCTACTTGGAAAGTATGAGTGTTAAAATTTGGTTTCTAAATTAAAAAATTTTTAGATTTTATATCACTTTCCATATGCGAAGAAGGGAAAGATAGAAATTGCATTTGTGAGTGATTTCTTATTTCTTCTAGTCTTTTTTTTTTTTTTTAATCAGTTGTGGGCCTGAACTCTGGGCCTGAGCTCTTCAGCCCAAGACTAGAGCTCTACTGCTTAAGTCTAGAGCTCTACTGCTTAAGTCTAGAGCTCTACTGCTTTGAGGCACAGTGCCACTTCCAGTTTTCCCGTGGTTATGTAGAGATAAGAGTCTCATGGACTTTTGTACTAGGGCTGGCTTTGAACCATGATCCTCAGATCTCAGCCTCCTGAGAAGCTAGGCTTACAGGCAAGAGCCACTGATGCCTAGCTTTCTGTAGGCTTTATAATAGTCCTAGGAGTTACATATTATAGGATTTATTTACTTATTTATGGTGCCAGTCTTGGGCTTGAACTCAGGGATTGGACACTGTCCCTGAGCTTGTTTAAGGCTAGAGTCCTAGCACTTGAGCCATAGCGCCACTTATGGCTTTTCCTGTTTATGTGGTACTGGGGAATGGAACCTAGTGCTTCATGCATGCTAAGCAAGCACTCTACTACTAAGCCACCTTCCCAGCCCTGTCATAGGGGTTTAAACTCAGGGTTTTATGCTTACTCAGATGATACTCTACCACTTGAGCCATACCTCCAGCCCAGGGTTTTGCTAATTATTTTAGAGATGGAGTTGCTGTGACTTTTTTTTTTTGAAAGGGGTGGTCTGCTTTTTCGGTCTCAGTAAAAAAGAGTGATGATCTAGCCTGATTACCTAGGAATTAAACCAAGTCACATTCCTCTGTTTGACTTTAATATGTGAATCATATTCCTTTGGGAAAAGAACTTTTGTAATTTGTGCTCTAAAATGAGAACCACCCCAGCGCTCGTGGGAATTATCCCTTTGAATGGTGTTCAGAAACTTTGGTTTCCAGGGCTGTCAGCTTAGAAGTTCTCTGTGGAGCCTCTGTAGGTGATTCAGAATTAGTGTCTAAAAATACCAGGAGGGAAGAGACATTGTGCCTTTGTTACAGTGAGTTGGGAACTTAAAACTCTTCCTATGCAGTAAGCAAATTGGAAGATATTCAACATAATTTAAATGAGCTGGGTGCTGATGGCTCATATTGTAAATGTAGCTAGCTGGTCAGGAGGCTGATATCTGAAGATCACAATTCAAAGCCAGCCTGGGCAGAAAAGTCTGTGAGACTCTTATTCCAATTAACCAACAACCATCCTCCCCCTCAAACAAACCAGAAGTGGAAATGTGGCTCAAGTGGTAGAGCACCAGTTTTAAGCAAAAAAGCTAAGTGAAGGCATGAGACCTTGAGTTCAAGTCCCACTACCAGCACAGACACCAAGCAAGAACACAAACAAAACAAAACAACAACAACAAAAAAACTAATCAAAATATACTATCTAGCCAGGCATTGGTGGCTCATGCCTGTAATCCTAGCTATTCAGGAGTCTGAGATCTGAGGATTGTGGTTCAAAGCCAGCCTAGTCACAAAAGTCTGTGTGACTCTTTTTTTTCCCCCAGTCCTGGGGTTTGAACTCAAGGCCTGACCACTGTCCTTGGGCTTTCTCAAGGCTAGAACCCTACCATTTGAGCCACAGCACCATTTCTGGCTTTTTTCTGTGTATGTGGTACCGAGGAATCGAACCTAGGTTTTCATGCATGCTAAAGCAAGCACTCTACCACTAGGCCAAACTCCCAGCCTAAAAGTCCATGAGACTTATCTCCAATTAACCACCAGAAAATCAGAAGTGTCTCTGTGGCCCAAAGTGGTAGAACACTAGCCTTGAGCAAAAAGTTCAGGGACAGGGCTCAGGCCCAGAGTTAAAGCACCATCCTCTCCATCTTCCCCAAAATGTACTATTCTAAATGGATCTAGTGGGTTGTGTGGGTATGGAGTTAGACAGTGAGGACAATTTTTTCTTACTATTTTTTGTGTTGTTACTGGAACTTGTACTCAGGGCTTCATGCTCTCACTTGGCTTTTCAGCAATAGTCAGCATACTTGACAGTTTTCATTCAGAAGAGTTTCTGCGCTGTCAGTGGACATAAAAAGTAGCCCTGATTCAGAAGAGTCAGGAAGCAGCTTCAAGAAGCTTTTCAGAGGAGAGCAGGCTGGTAGGCAGAGCGAGTGATTAGAAAGAATGTTGATTCTTTTACAGGGTAGAAATAAGACATTAATTAGTCTCTTTTTTGAGGACCAAAGTACAGTTACATATTATTTATTATTTTAGGACTTTATAAATGTTTAACTTAGGAGAAGAAATCCTTTAAGTCAGTATAATGGCTTATTTATCCATTAACTTTGTAACATGTTCATTCTTGCCACTTCTCTTAGTGAGTTCTACAAATGGAAGCTTTCACTAACCAGAGACTTGGATGTAGACATTTAGTTAGTTAGTTTGATGGTAATGGGATTTGAATTTGGACTAAGCCTTGCTAGGCAAGGGTTCTACCCCTTGAACCATGTCCCAGCCTTATTCTCTCCCCACTTTCCCCCCACTGGTTATTTCATTTAAAGATGGGATGGAGTCCCTGGAACTTTTCTGCAAGGATTGGCCTCCGTTGAATCCCCATTCTCCAGATCTCAGCCTCCTGAGTAGCATAGATTATAGGCGTGAGGCACTGTCACTTGTCTTGTTTTTGTTTTGAGATGAAACTTTGCTATATTGGGCTGGGAGTTTGGCCTAGTGGTAGAGTGCTTGCCTAGCATGCACAAAGACCTGGGTTCAATTCCTCAGTACCACATACATAGAAAAAGCTGGAAGTGGTGCTGAGGCTCAAGTGGTAGAGCCTTAGCCTTGAGAAAGCCCAAGGACAGTGCTTAGGCCCTGAGTTCAAGCCCCAGGACTGGTTAAAAAAAAATTTTGCTATGTTGTCCAGGCTGGCCTCAAATTCATAGGCTCAAGAAATCCTTCTGCCTCAGCCGGGACCACAGGACTGCATTGTCATATTTACCTTGATCAGGTCATCAATAGAGAATGTTATACTTCATGTCTTCTGGAATGTGTAAATTCTGTGGTTAGTGCTGAGTGACATAACCCTCTATCAGGAACAATTAAATTTACCCTAGTTTGAAGCTGTAATGGGTTGATAAGAGTGATACAGCAGTAATGTTGTATAGACACTGTCCTTTTAAAGACTCTAAGAAGCCGGGCCCGGGAGTTTGGCCTAGCGGTTAAAGTGCTTGACTAGCATGCACAAAGACCCGGGTTCGATTCCTCGGTATCCCACATACACAACCAAACCGGAAAAGTGGCAGAGACGAGACTGCGACGGCGACAGAGAGCGAAAGAAGAGAGCTGAGCTGAAGTGAACAAAAAAAAGCCCAACCGAGTGGTGGCCGGAGCGTGCGGGAGCGAGGCCAGAGCCAGCGAGGCCAGAGCGAGAAGGGGCCGGAGCGAGCGGGGCCAGGAGCGTGCGGGGCCTGAGCTAGAAAGAGGGCCTAGCCGGGCCGGAGCGAGCGGGGCCAGGAGCAAGCGACAGCTGGCCGGGCGGAAGCAAACGGGGCCAGAGCGAGCGGGGCCTGAGCTAGAAAGGGGGCCTAGCCGGGCCGGAGGAGCGAGCGGGGCCTGAGCTAGAAAGGGGGCCTAGCCGGGCCGGAGCGAGCAGGGCCGGAGCGAGCGGGGCCAGAAAGAGAAAGGGGCCAAAAAAAAAAAAAAAGACTCTAAGAAGCCTTCACAAATATTCATGTTTTTGTTATTATTACTATTTTTTTAAGTACTGGATTTAAATTCACAGATTCCTGCTTGTGAGGCTGGCACTCTACCACTTAAGCCACACCACTAGCCCAGCTTTTTGTTATTTTGGTGATTGAATCTCACAAACTTTCTTCTTCTTCCTGGGTTAGAATTGAACTGCAGCCCCTCTGGATTTCAGCTTCCTGAGTAGCTAGGATTTCAGGTGTGAGTCATCAGCGCCTGGCAAGAGTGCTCTTTTCTTAATATTTAAAAATGCTGTGAAAATACAGTATTAATGAGACAGATATGAAATGGACTATTTAATCCTCCCGCATCTAAGAGCTAAGAATTGGGTAGCTTGAGTTGCATTTAGTCATCTGGGAACAAGTTGTACCTTGCAAGATGGAGGCTCAGCCCCAGTGGATTGAAGGCTCTGATGAATGCTGATTTATTGGATGGATGTTTTTCCCTCTGTAAAGAGGTGTTATGTCCAAATGCAAACTCTAAAAGTGTCAGCAGGCACCTCGTTTGGGTTGTGTATTGTGGTAACTTGGATTTAGCCAAGTGCAATTACGGATTTGGCAAGATGACTTGGGTGCAGGTAGAGAAAGACATTTTTTTTTAAAGATCAGACTGAAAGAGAGCTTAGTAGCTCCCTCCCTAAATAATATTAGGTTATTAGTTGTCCACATGGAATAATCCCCTTAAACCTTTTCAAGAAAAAACATTTCTGGAAGGCTCAAGTGTGAGGAAAATGAGCCATTATTTATGAAAGTGCTCAGCCTCTTTTCCATTGTCTTTGAGGACTCCATTCTCTGTCCATCTTTGTCTCTCTTTTCTTCCTCCCCTTCCGTTTCCCCTTCCACTTCCTTTCCTTGTATGCCAGTCCTAGGGCTTGAACTCAGGGCCTGGATGCTGTCCCTGAGCCTCTTTTGCTCAAGGCTAGCACTCGATTACGTTGAGCCACAGCACCACTTCTGGTTTTCTGGTGGTTAACTGCAGATTAGAATCTCACCTACTTTTCTGCCCTGGTTAGCTTTGAACTGTGATCCTCAGATCTAGGCCTCCTGAGTAGCTAGGATTACATGCATCAGTTACTGGGGCTAAGGGAAGCACAAAATCTTAGGGGCAGTGCTTAGACCCTAAACTTAAGACAGGCATAAAAGAAAAAGAAAACTAAATAGAAATACCTAGAGATGAGGATGTTCCCAGGGCTAAAGATGGCTGGCTGGACCCGTGTAGGATCCCAGGTATCTATGGTGGCTGCTGAGGACTGCCCTGGGTGTCTCTCAGCCCAGGCTGGGGTAGGTCTGTGCACTGGAAAGAAGGCATGAGGCTTTGCCTGGCACTGTCAGCCACGCCTGAAGGTGTGGCTGGCAGCTGAGCTGGGTGATGGGCTTTCTTCTTTTATTGGGGATGTTTCAGATTATGAATCAGACACAAAATTGACTTCCTAAGCCCTGTCACTGTCCACTTCCTACTGGAAATCCCCTTCCCCGTGCAAGTTACGTTGTTTTCCTGTTCCCTCGTTGTCTGATTTAATGAGACATCTTTTATTTGTATCTCCCTGAGCCTAAGTACCTAGATCTTCCATGGAGGAAAGTGCAGTCAGATACAGAAAATCTGAGTCTTTGGAAGTAGAGCTATGGCTCAAGTGGTAGAACGCCAACCTTGAGCAAAAAAGCTAAGGGACAGTGCCCATGTTCTGAATTCCAATACCCAGTTCCGGGTGCGTGCGTGCGTGCGTGCGTGCGTGTGTGTGTGTGTGTGTGTGTGTGTACAGAATGATCTGAGTTGTTGCTGTATGCCAACCATGAATCTCTCTCTTAAAAAAAATTATTTTTTTTGGTCGGTCATGGGGCTTGGTCTCTGGGCCTGGGCACTGTCCTGAGTTCTTCAGCTCAAGGCTAGCTCTCTACCACTTGAGCCACAGTACCACTTCTGGTTTTTTTTTTAAACATTTAAAAAAATTTTATTGTCGGAATAATGTATAGAGGGGTTACAGTTACACTTGTCAGGTAGTAGGTGCATTACTTTTCACACTGATACCCTTCTCTCTCATGGACTTTTGTGCCAGGGCTGGCTTTGAACCATGATCCTCAGATCTCAGTCTCCTAAGTAGCTAGGGTTTCAGGCATGAGCCACTAGTGGTGCCTGGCCTGTGGTTTTTTTTTTTTTGATTTAGGAGAAACTCTTTTCCTAGGTTTCTCCTCCTGTCTCAGCTCACCTTGCCCACCAGGCCTGAATCCAGCACTGCAAAAGAAAAGGGAAAAGGTAGTTGGAAATTTGACTCAAATGCTGGAGCAATTGCTTAGGAAGTGGATGGTGCTCAGTTCAAGCCCCAATACCTGCCCCCCCACCTTTCCCAACTAAAAATGAAATGTCCTTTAAAATATTACTTTTGTGTCTGTGTATACGGGGCTTAAACTCAGGACCTGAGTAATCAGCCCCTTAGGTCTTTGGGCCCAAGGAGAGCACTTGATGATTTGAGCCATAATTCCACATCTGGCTTTTTGGTGGTTGATTGGAAAGTAGTGTCTCATGAACTTTTATTCTAGGGCTGGCTTTGAACCACGGTCCTCAGATCTGTCTCCTGAGTAGCTAGGATTACAGGGATGAGCCATCAGCGCCCAGCCTCTCAATGCTTTGAATAGAGGCACATCCACACCATTATGGAGTCTTCTTTCTAAATGGCCCATGGGAACAATCTTACCCAGGAACCCTGCCCTTGCTCAGGGGGTCTGTGTGAAGAGTCCATGCTCCAGACTTAGTTTATTTTCAGCCCTGCATGGGCTAGAAAGCACTCCCTTATGTTTACGTTGCCATGGAGGCAGGCCTCTGGCTTCAGCGTCAAGGTTGCCATTGAAAATAGATGGGCCAAAATAAGGGTTGAACAGGTGCCTGTGCCTTGTAAAGTTGTTGGTGTTCTGTGAAGTCCAGTGCTTGGAATCACACACACCACTGATCTGCACTAGATCTTGTGCTTTAGCAGGGTTTGTTATTTTTGACACATTCCTTCCCATTTTATTTATAGACTTTTTTTTTTCCACTCCAAGCAATAACATGCCAATTTCCTAGAGAAACATAAGGAAAAGCTTGAGCTCATTTTACTTAGCTGTCCTTCGCTTGTTTTGTGTAACTGGAGTCTTCCTAAAAATAACCCTTCTTTGTCTAATGGGATTCTTATTATAGCCGAGGTCTGCTTTATTTAAACACAAGATGTCTTTTTAACAGGCCCCTGTCAATTTCTAGGTACTGTTCCCCCATGTATGGATGTAATACAATGAAATGTATTTATGTGTAATGAAAGTGTATTTGCCAGTAGAGGTAAGCTTTACTGGATATGGTAGTAGAAATGATCCAATAACAATCATTTTCTTGCTTTCTTTTTTGGCACTACTAGGACTTGAACTCAGCCCCTCATCCCCTTTTGCTTCAATTATTTTTCCAGTTGAGTCTCATATATATTCATGCTGGCCTGGACCACAATCCTCCTGTTTACACTGACTGTGTCTCTGGGATGGCAGGTGTGCATCACTATGCCCAGCACTTTATTCACTAAGATGAGACTCTCTTGAAGTTTTTTTTTTTTTTTTGCTTAGACAAGCCTTGAATCAAGATCTTCTACCCCAAGAGTAATTAGGATTACAGGAAAGAGCTACCATGCCCGGCCTTATATTCATATTCTCTCTCTCTCTCTCCCCCCTCTCCCCTCTCCCCTCTTCCTTTTCCCCTCCTTCCCCTCCCCCTCAGGAATGAACTTAGTGCCTCAACTCTCATTTGTTTTGTTTTGCCAGTCCTGGGCTTGAGCTCAGGGCCTGAGCGCTGTCCTTGGACTTTCTCAAGGCTAAAGCCCTTCCATTTGAGCCTCAGCACCACTTTCAGCTTTTTTCTTTGTATGTGGTACCGAGGAATCAACCCAGGTCTTTGTGCATGCGAGGCAAGCACTCTACCACTAGGCCAAACTCCTGGCCCTGTTTGTTGTTGTTTTTTTTTTTTTTATTGTTGTTGTTGTTTTTTTTTTTTAACTCAAAGCTAGAACTCTGCCACTTGAGCCACAGCTCCACAAACAGCTTTTTGCAGGTTAGTTGGAAGTAAGAGTCCCCTAGACTTTCCTGCTGGGCTGGTTTTAAATTCTGATCTTCAGCTCTCCGCCTCGCCTGGTGAGTGGCAAAGGCAAGAGTGACGGGGATGAATCACTGGCGCCTGGCTCTTTTGTGATGTATGGTGAGAGCTACTTGTTGTAGTTGATTGACAGTTCAGTGCAGCAGGCCTTCCTGCCTTTCTGTCTTTGCTCAAACCCCTGACTTTTCTTTCAGAAATCTCTCAATCACAAAATACAGGTTTTTATTGTTTGCCTCTGTCATGGAAAGCAGTAGGTAGTGGGGTGGAGGAATGAATCCCTCAATTACATTAATAAGCTTAACACTGACTTATTCCCTACCCTGACATTAGTTTTAATTTTTGAAATGAAGACCTCATTAGCTATTTTTGTGTAACAGTTTAACGAGGATTATGATTTAGCATGTAGAGGAGGTCATTTCGAGAGTGATGAGGCCAATTTATTTCTAAGGACATAAACATTTAATTACAGTGGTATCTTTGTCCAAGTGGACATTTACTTAGCAAGATGCTGCTTTGGTAGAGGAGTACAGAGGACTACCATCCGAAGCACATTGTAAACCCATTGGCACTGGTTTTAGCCTGGCAGTGCCCTTTCAAGGTATATCCTGCTGTCTTCCCCCTGCCCAACCTTTAGGCCAGGATTCAAGCTCTTGATCTGATGCTTTAGCTCATGGGCTGACATTCTACCGACTTGAGTCATGCCTCCAACCCCAAAGATTATTTATTTACTTATTTTATCCTATTGTCTTAATTTCACAGATGTGGATGTTGATACCCAGAGGATTTGTAAATGCCAACCAGAGAGTCAGTAGCAGAGCTAGTTCAGATCTAATGGTTGTTGGTTGTGAATTGCATCTGTTTTCTCCAGGAATACTGGAGGCTAATTTCCATAGCCAAAGTGAAGCTGACATTAATTTATTATGTTAATGAAGTGCAGTATACTCCAGTGGACATGTGCCCCTGACATACTACTAGTAGCTGGGATGATACATATCTGGAGCATATATCTAAGAAATTATATAGACTAAGAATATTGAGCCTGGCTGGTTGGGTCATGCCTGTAATCCTAGCTATATGGGAGGCTGAAATCTAAGGATCCAAGTTGGAAGCCAGCCCAGGACAGGACCCAGCCCCTGAGTTCAAGCTCCAGAATAGCATTAAAAAAAGAGAGAGAGAGAACTGGGTGTGGTGGCTCATACCTGTAATCCTAGCTACTCAGGAGGCTGAGATCTGAGGATCACAGTTCAAAGCCAGCCCAGACACTAAAGTCTGTGAGACTCTTATCTCCAATTAACCACCAAAAAAAAAAAAAGACCCCAGAAGTGTTTCTGTGACTCAAAGAGTAGGGCAGTAGCCTTAAGCTGAAGAGCTCAGGGACAGCACCCAGGCCCAGAGTTCAAGTCCCATGACTGACAAAAAAAGGAAAAAAAAAAAAAAGAGCTGGATGGTGCTATAGCTTAGTGATAGAGCCCTTGTCTTGGGTTTTATCCCAAGCATTAAAAGAAAGCTGGGGTCGGGGAAGGGAAAGGAGGAAAAGCAAGAGGAGAAAAAAGAGTATTAATGCTGAGTGTACCAGTGCTTACCTGTACTCCCAGTCTACTAGAGCCCGAGGCAGGATGGAGGCTAGCTTGGGCTAGATAGTGAGACCAGGTCCCAAACAATTATCTGCCCCTGAACAATACTAAAAAGCAGAAAATGATCAAAATGATCCCAAAGAATATTGGCCTCAGTAGGCCAGTATTTTATGTGTATCTGCTATCTTTTAGAGAAACTGGAAAAGCAGACACAATGTTCAAGTTCTTTAAAGCTATTTTAAATGACTAGGAAACTTCCTTGTTTTTAGGAAGCATCTATGTCTTTCTAGACTGCATCTTGTACAAAAAAAAAAGAAAAAGCACTTGAAGATGTCATTATATGAATATTCGAAAAGCCAAGCTATAATAGAGCCTAGATGGGAATTTATGATAATCTAAAAATAGTTAAATCGGAGCTTTAAAAAGACATGACTTTGTGGTTTGAAGCCAGCCTGGGCAGGAAAAATAAAAATAAGAAAGAGGATTTCATAAACTAATTACCTAGTACTGGGAATGGCCAAGGAAACCAAAGTTCTGACCTACTGAACACTGGAAGTATGGTATAAGGCTCTCCCTAATTAGGGGAGCTCACACACACACACACACACACACACACACACACACACACACATAGGAAAGCACTCCTGGGCTCAGCATGCTCAATTCACTGTATATAGTATTGAGCATGCTCAGTTGAAGGTCATAGTTCAAGAAGGAAAGATGGAGCTGGACACAGGTGGATCACACCTATAATCCTAGCTATTCAGGAGGCTGAGATCTGAGGATCTTGGTCCAGAGCCAGCCTGGCGTTGAAACTCTGTAAGACTCTTATCTCCAATTAACCACCAGAAAACTGGAAGTGGTACTGTGGCTCAAGTGGTAGAGGGCTAGCCTTCAGCTGAAGAGCTTAGGGACAGCTCCCAGGCCCAGAGTTCAAGCCCCATGACCAACAGAAATTTTTTAAAAAAAGAAGACAAAAGAAAGATAGTGGACAATCATACTTCGGACATAATTTCTTTTCCTAAAATGTTTTTAGCTTCAGCCAAAAGATAGGACACTTTGAAGGTGCACTAGTAGAGGAGTTTGCCCTAAAGGACACCTGCCTTGCTTAGCAGCTAACACAGTCATACATAATGTGAACATATGTACTTTGGCTTAGCAAGTCATTTTTTACTGGGGATAGTGGGATTTGAACTTAGAGCCTTGCTAGCAACTTGAGCCATACTTCCAGCCCTGCTTTATTCTGTTTATTTTGGAGAAAACTCTATGGAACTTTTTTCTTTTTTTTGCCAGTACTGGGGCTTGAACTCAGGGCCTGGGCACTGTCTTTAGATTTTCTCAAGGCTAGAACTCTACCACTTGAGCCACAGCACCATTAGGTAAGCACTCTACCACTAGGCCAAACTCGCGGCCCCTCTATGGAGCTTTTCTATCAAGATTGGCCATGAACCCAATCCTCTACAATCCTCTAGATCACGGCTTCCTAAATAGCTAGGATTATAAGTGTAAACTGCTGCTGCCCTGATTGTAGTATAATATTTTATTTATACTTTAGAATAATCTGTATATTGATAGCGGTGTACATACACATATATATGTATATATTTTGGTGCTGGTTCTGGGGCTTGAACTCAGGGTCTGGGTGCTGTCCCTGAGCTCTTTTTGCTTAAGGCTTCACTCTACCATTTGAGCCACAGCCCCACTTCTGCTATTTTGGTAGTTTAATGGAGATAAGAGTCTCACACTTTCCTTCCCAGGCTGGCTTTGAATTGTGATCCTCAGATCTCAGCCTCCTGCGTTGCTAGAATGACTTGACATGAACCACCCACTAGCACATGGCTCTTTAGGTTAATTTTTGTGTATAGCACAGATGGGTAATGGTTCACAATCATTCCTTTTGCAGGTAGATAAGTATTTAACCCAGTGCCATCTGTTGAGAAGAAGATTTTCCTCTGTTATATTGTGAACTTGCTCTTTTCCACTTTACATTTCGAGCCAGAGATAGATGCATGCACCCACAAATTACTCATTTTTTAAAAAATGGTTCAGTATCCACAGTGTACTTGTCTGTTCTTTGTTCTGTACTCACTGAGTTGTTCCCAGGGGTGGCTGTGAGAAACCCTGTTGTCGTGATTGTACTTGTCTCTTGGTCTGTGTGCAAGTGGCTCTCGAGGGTGTGTGTCTGGGAGTGGAGCGTGTGCACACGCCTCACAAAGTGCTTGCAATATTTATGCCGCTGCTGGCAATGGAAGAAAATTACATTTGGGAAAACTTAGTTTCAGGCATTCTGTTTGTTTTGTGTCTCAGCAAGGAAAAAAAAAAGTCATTACTAGGAAGAAAGAAGTGGTATTTGCAAGTGAAAATTTGCCTTCCAGGCATCTGCTGTTTAATTAGTAAGAATTATGTTAAACAAGCAAAAGGCCAATAACTAGAAAAGCGATTATGCAATTAATATCTCCTATTTTTACATACTACTGTATGGCTTCTCAGAGACGAGGAAGGTTTCTGCTAGGAGAACAGTGGTCCCCCTGTGACCCACGGTTTTCCTTTCTTTTTTCTTTTTTTTTCCTTCGGCCAGTTCTGGGCTTGAACTCGGGTCCTTGTTGTTGTCCCTGAGCCTTTTCTGCTCAAGGCTAGTGCTCTACGACTTGAGCCACAGCTACCTTTGTGGATTTTGGTAGTTATTGGAGATAAGAACCTTATGGACTTTCCTGCCAGGTCTGGCTTTGAACCATGATTCTCATATCTCTGCCTCCTGAGTAACTAGGATTATGGGTGTGAACCACTGGCACTGGGCCATGGTTTTGCTTACTGAGGCTTCAGTTACAAGTAGCCAACTGTGGTCTGATAATATGAGATAGAAAATTCCAGAAATCAGTGGTTCAGAAGTTTTTGATTGCTCTTGCTTCTGAGTACTGTGATGGAATCTCACATCACTCCTCTCAGGATGAGAATTTTCCCTTTGTCCAGTGTATCCATGCTATAATCCCTCCCTGCCCATTAATCAATAGTCCTTCTGGTTATCAGACCAGCGGTAATGCAGTGCATATGTCCACTCACCCTTATTTTACTTAATGATGCTCTCCGGTCAAAAGAACGGAATTATGATGGAAATTTGGATAGGCGAAAGAGAAGCCATAAAGTTCTTCTTCTTTTTTCTTTATTTTAAAAATTATATATATATATATTTTTGCCAGTCCTGGGGCTTGAACTCAGGGTCTGGGCACTGCCCCTAAGCTTCTTTTGTTCATGACTAGCACACTATCACTTGAACCACAGCACCACTTCTATCCTTTTTAGTGTATGTCGTACTGAGGAATCGAAGCCAGAGCTTCAAGCATGCTAAGCAAGCACTTACCACTAAGCCATGTTCTCAGCCTCCCAAAGTACTTCCTTAAACTGAAAAGAGCCTACTGTGGTGCTGCTTGCCTATAATCTTGTCACAGGAGACAGAGGCAGGAGAATCATGAATTGAAGATCAACCTGGACTACACAGCGAGGCTCTATCCCACAGACAAAACCAGAGTTAAAATTATCATAAGAATATATAATGTATCCACAGGAGAAAGAATAATAGACATGGGGCTTGGTACTACTTGCAGTTTTTGGAATCCATAGAGGCTTAGGAAAGGAGATAATTGCTATAAAGAAAACTGTGTTAAGTCAACATTATACTAGTGTTATGTTTGCTGTTCCGTAGATTCTGGAGCACGCGTGCACCCGCGCGCACACACACACACACACACACACACACGAGTCTAGCAAAGTAAAACCAGTGTATTGGAGGTCCCTTTCTTGATTCCCAGGTATTTGAACACTGTAGTCATGTAGAGAAAGAATGTTTTCCCCTTAGCTCATCCTGTACTGTCTCATGACAGGATGAACAACTAATAGGTTGGTTGGGAGTGATCCCAGCCTGGGAGATGGAACCATTCTACTGTTTGTGCTAACAGAATAATCTTACTTGGAAAGACCAACCAGTCTAGGCCAGGCCAAGGTCAACATAGGTCAAGATAGGCTCTTGGAAAGCAGATAGGCGCGGTTCCTCCAGGATCCAGCTGAGATGTCACTCTCCTACTAAAGGTTTTCATTCTCCCAACCACAGGTCATCTCATTCTTCTGCTTTCTTCATGCAGGAAGCTCTCTGAGTGCCCTTCCCATTTCACCATAGCTTTGCTATTAATAAGACCCAGATCATCACTTACCATACAAGGCTAAGTCTTTGGGGGTGATTGTTCTTTTTTTTGTCAGTCTTGGGGCTTAATTCAGGACCTGGGTACTCTCTTTGAGTTTCTGTGCTCATGGCTACTAGCACTCTACCACATGAGCCACAGCTCTACTTCCAACTGTTTCGGTGGTTAATTAGAGATAAGAGTCTCATGGAATTTCCTGCCCAGGCTGGCTTTGAACCTCATTCTTCAAATATCAGTCTCCTGAGTAGCTAGGAATACAGGCATGAGCCCCAGTACCCACCCCTTTGTGTGGTCTTCCTGGACTGTGTGCTGTCTCATACTCTGCCTTTCCTTATATCTTGTGCTCAGGCCAAATCAAACTAATTACTGTTCCCCAAATGTACTATGTAGTTAACGTTTAATATCTCTTCATTTTATTGCTTTGGCTCTCTCAAAAATCAAAGCTAATGAAATGTTGGCTATTGCAATTACACAGACATGGTTATATAATGGTTCCACCATGCCCTTAATAAATGAGATTGAAAGTGTTACATCTTTTCTAACCCAGAACCACATTCTAGCTTTATTGTGTCTGAAGTTTTACATCATTTTCCTGAAGATTATGTCCTACTCAGTTTTTCAGGGCCACGTGGAAGGGATTGCGGTCCTGACTTAGATACAATAAGCAGTAGTCCTATCTTCTTGAAAGTATTGACTTTTTTTTTTTTTGCTGGTCCTGGGGCTTGAACTTAGGCATTAGGTGCTATCCCTGAGCCTCTTTGTGTAAACCATTGACTTTTAACATTCATGCTTACCTGGAAAATAAACTTGAGTATATTTACTATTGTTATTATATTTATATACTTCATAGAAAAATGGAAGACAGGGTCAGGAGTGTGGCCTAATGGGAGAGTGCTTTCCTAGCAAGAATGAAGCCTTGGGTTCAATTCTCTAGAACCACATACACAGAAAAGCTGGAAGTGGTTCTATGGCGTAAATGGTAGAATGCTAGCCTTAACAAAGCTCAAGGACAGTGCCCAGGCCCCAAGTTCAAGCCCTACGACTGGCAAAAAAGAAAAAGAAAAATGGAAGGCATGGCAATACTAGTGTCACCTGTGGTTGGAATGTGACACAGCATGTTGATTCTGCCTGGTATTTGAATTCAGGGCCTCATGCATACTAAGAAGAGGTTCTATAACTAAGCCATACCTCCAGCCCATTTTTTTTGTATTGTGTGTGTATGTGTGTGTACGCATGTGCATGCATATGCATGTGCCAATATTGGAGTCTGAACTCATGGCTGGACATTGTCCCTTAGCTTACTTGCTCAAGGCTGGTGCTCTACCACTTGAGCCAGACTTTTCTGCATTGGCTGGCTTTAAATCGAAATCATCCTATCTTAGCCTTCTCAGTAGCTAGGAATATAGGCATGAGCTGCTAACCCCAGCTATGAACAAAGTCTTAGGATCCTAGGTACTGACTTTGAAAAGCTCAACATTTCATGTAAGGCCTTTTCTTTTCTTTTCGACACAAATGTGCATTCCTCTTTAGTGTTGCATGTGCTGTATCCCCCTGAAGTTGTGTTGAAAATGAAATCCTCTAATCCCACAAGTTAATAGCCTTTGAAGGTGGGGCTCTGGGGAAATTAGATGAGGTCACAGGGTGGGGCCCCTTACTGGTTTTAGTGGCTTTATAAGAAGAGAAACCTGAGCTAGCACTTGATCTTTCTCACCCTGTGATACCCTCTGCTAGGGAATGATGTGGTAAGGAGGTCCTCTCCAGATGGTGAGCAGGTACAGGCACCATGCTTTTGGACTGTCTGGACTCCATAACTGTTAGCCAAATAAACGTCTTTCCTTTTTTTTTTTTTTTTTTTTTTTTGTCAGTCATGGGGCTTGAACTTTGGGCCTGAGTGCTGTCCCTGAGCTCTTCAGCTCAAGGCTACTTACTACTCTACCACTTTGAGCCACAGCACCACTTCCGGTTTTCTGGTGGTTAATTGGAGATAAGATTTTTCTACCTGGGCTGGCTTTGAGTCTCAGTTCTCAGATCTCATTCAGCCTTCTGAATAGCTCAGATTATAGACATGAGCCAGTGGGGCTCAGCAACTTCGATCCTTTTGAAATTGCTGACCCCAAGTGTATTGTTACAGCAATGAAACACAAAAATGCATTGCTATTTCACTGTAATGAAGTTTTGCCTAATTGCACCTACTATAAGATTGGATGAGAATCTTATATTTTTAGCTAAGTTCATATAAACTCAGGCCAAACAAGCTGGTCACAGGGACGGGGGACGGGGGAGGCAAGGTGCAGTGTGTTTCCGCTCAGCTTCTTCTGCCTGGGGTTCTCAGACATAAGGAGACGGATGCATATGGTCTAGTCCTGCTGTGTGAAAGCCCTTTCATTCAACATCGACAACTCTAAAGCCATTCAAGAACAGCTTGTATGGACACATCATGGTTCTTTAGCTCAGTGTAACATCAGCAGGAGCAAAAGACACAGACGTAGAGCTAACCTACACTTAATCCCTGGCCCTTCACTCTGCCAGAATCACCCACAGCCCATTGTCCTACAGACCTATAGTACTTATTTATTATTATTATTTGCCAGAATTGGGGCTGGAGCTCAGGGCCTGGGCATTATGAGTTTTGTGCTCAAGGCTGGAGTTCTACAACTTGAGCTATAGCTCCACTTCCAGTTTTTAGGTAGGTTAATTGGAGATAAGGGTGTTATGGCTGGACACTGGCTCGTGCCCCTCATCCTAGCTTCTCAGGAGGCTGAGCTCTGAGAATCATGATTCCAAGCAGCCTAGGCAGAAACCAACCCAAAACCTGGTAGTGGGGCCATGGCTTAAAGTGATAAGAGCTCTAGTCTTGAGCACAGAACCTCAGGGATACTGCCCAAGCCCTGAGTTCAGTCTCCATGACTGGAAAAAAAAGTCTCAATGGACTTTCCTTCCTGGGTCAGCTTTGAACTGTGATCTCAATTTTCTGAGTAGTATGATTATAGTCGTGAGCCACCAATATCCAGCTAAACCTATGGCATTTAAAGACCTACATTCTTGCTCTTTCTCACTCTTTCTTCCTTTCTTTTCTTTCTTGCTTTCTTATTTATTTTTCTGTGTTGGGACTCAAATTGTGGGCATCATACTAGCTGAGAGAAGGCTTTAACTATTCCTGGAGCTTGAGCTCAGGGCCTCAACACTCTCACTTGGCGTTTTCACTCCAGGCTGGCATTCTACCACCTGAGCCACACCTTCACTTCCAGCTTTATGCTGCTTCATTGGAGATATGTCTCGGGTTGTTTCCTGCCCAGGCTGGCTTTGGATTTTGATTCTCAGATCTCAGTCTCCTGAGTAGTTAGGATTATACTCATGGCCTTCCGCCAGTGTTTTTATTTTGTGTTCTGTGGCTGAGCACCACTCTGGTCTCATCTTTCCACACATTTAAGGCTGCTTCTTGATTAGCATACTGTTATAGTCAGAACCTCTGGCGCTATCTCCCTCAGACACAGAATTCAGACTGCACAGAGCCAGTATAGTAGAGTATCTTTCCCTTGATTCAGGTGTGTGATAATCTCGCTGACAGATAATTCAGATCTCCTTGGCTCAAGCCTTTATTATTATTATCAGAAGCTGATTAGGCAGTAAATTTAAGATCTGCCTTGTCAACCATCTAAAGCCCTGAATACCTATTTTTCCGGAAGGTGAAACATCTAACTTGCTCACTTTCTCTGTTTGTGGCAGCGTTACCCTGTCTGTGTCATGGGAGGAGAAGGCTATTTTATATTTAAATAGAAGATGCTAACTGTACTAAGTAAGAGGTGACCTAAAAATTATCAGGCAGGAAAATGCAATTGCACTGGCTCACCCAGAAAATTGCCAGCGCAGGAGAATTGCATTTTTGGTTCCTTGGGTTGGCAGGCAGATTGCCACGAGTCCTGCAAGTGTGTTGCTGGAGGGAAAGAAACACAAAAGAAAAATGTCAGCAAGTTGAGAAAGGATCCTCCTAGAAGTTTTGCTTTAGAATTATGACTGCTGGGTATTTGTGGCTTACTCAGGATGTTGAGACCTGAAGATTGTGGTTTGAAGCCAGCCTGGGAAGAAAAAAAAATTATGACACTCTTATGTCCAACTAACCAGCAAAAAGGCAGAAAAGGAAATGTGGTACAGTGCTAGCTAGCCGTGAGTGAAAAAGCCAGGCAAAGGCCTGAGGCCCCAAGTTCAAGCCTCAGTATCAGCATCCTCACCCCCTTGAAAATATGGTTATCAGGCAAATTATGAGAAAGGAGAGAGGGCAAATGAACTCACTGAAACAAAATCTTTTGATCCCAAACCTTTATCACATGTTAATCTGTAAGGGACAGAAATGATCAGAGATGTGCGTGCGTGCACATGCATGTACATGTGCACATGCATGTGCATGTTTGTGTATATCTAGAGTGTGCGTGAGTCCCGGGGCTTGAATTCAGGGCCTGAGAATTCTCAGTCCCTGAGAATTTTTTATTTTTATTTGTGCTCAAAGATAATGCACTACCACTTGAGCCACAGTTCTACTTGTGGTTTTTTTTGGTGGTTTATTGGAGATAAGAGTCTTACAGATTTTCCTTTGTGGGTTGGCTTTGAACCCTTGATCCACAGATCTCAGTCTTCTTGAGTAGCTAGGATTACAGGCATGAGCCACCCACAGCCTGGCAATGAAGCATAAATTGATGTCCTAATATTGCTTTGTGCTCGGTGGGCCTCACGCTAATCAGGATCTTTGATCCTGTGGTGGTAGAAATGATTGAACTTTTCAGATTGCAGCTACAAAAAAATTATTCCACAGAAGGGAATGTATTTTATCAATCTGTGATTGGCAAGTCTTTGTGGCATGCTTTGTATTAAATATAATGAGAAATTCTTCAATGGAAGGAAGATTCTCAGGAATTGCTAAGACTCAGCCTGTTACCCCCAACACCTGGCCAAATTCTGGGAATTTATGGAAATGGGCCACTTCAATTTTCTACTTGGGTTTTTATTTCCTGACTTTTAATATATTTTCTCATCATAGAAACACTCAGTGTTTTGGCACTCAGACATATTTCCCAGCATTTCCCCTGATCAAATCGATAACCTCTCTACTTTATATTTCTATGTAACAGAAGGAAAATCAGAAATGCCTCATTGAGGTGCCTGATTCATTAAGGGACCACTGAGGACTTCGCTACTCATGAATAATGCATCATCCATAATGGGAAATAGAATATTCTAGGTTCCAATCTTTTTTGGCGGGCTCTGAAGGGTCCTTGGTGTAGAAGGGAAGATAACATTTCAACAGATCTCTGCATCCTTTCCAAGTAGAGGGACAGAAAGCTTTTCATCTGAGGGGTCTGGGAGAAGGAGGAAGGAAAGGAGGAGAAAGATCTGTTCTTTCCCACCCCCGTGGGGTTCATTCACACCTACAGCTCATATAAAGGATGCATTTCTTCTCCCTCCATGAAAAAGATTTGGGAACAGAATGGTCCTTTTGTAACCCATTTTTGTTGTTCCAAATCCTTTTTTACTTCATGGTGTTAGGGGAAAGACAGGCTGTTGTGGTTACCACATGGGCCTCCCTCCCACCAAATCTGATCTTCCTTCTTTCCCTGGCTTATTTCATCCTTCCCTCCTCCCTCTCCCCTCTCTTCCTTTCCCTTTCCTGACAATATTAGGGTAGAACTCATGGCCTCATGCTCCTATTTGGCTTTTTCACTTAAGGGTGGTGTTCTACCACTTGAGCCACAGCTGTATTTCCAAGGATTTTGCTGACTAATTAGATACAAGAATCTCACTGGTTTTTCTGCCCTGGCTGGCTTTCAACCATGATCCTCAGATCTCAGCCTCCTGAGTAGCCAGGATTCCAGCTATGAATGACTACCACGTTGACTTCAGCCATCTTTCTTTGAAGCCCACTGTTTGGCAGTGGTAGGGAAGTTACCTTTGTTTTCCTGTACCTTGGATTCCTTGCCTCCTGGAATGATGCATCTCCTGATGTAATAAATATTCATGAAGTTCTGGGAATATGGTTGGTGAGCCAGCCAGAAGATCTTTCCTTGATGGGACTCAGTCTCACAGAGCCAAGGCAGTTAGAGACCTCCCAGAAACGATATTGAGAGGCAGATTGTATGAGAAGGTGATACATGAGGCCACCAGAAAATGACCTGAAGTGAAAGCCGAGATTCAGAGTGTGGGAGGTAAGCCAGGAATTGGTGAACCCTTAGAACCAAGCTTATAGGAAGCGTGACTCAATTGTGACTGTAACTAGTGCTTCAACCAGATCATCTGAAGGAAGGCTGTACCAACATATGCCAAAGAATTAGGGGAATGGAAGGAGCTAGAAGATTGAGTTTGAATTTTCATTCTCCCCCCCCACTTTTTTTTTGGAGATGGGTGTGGGTGTTGGTACTGGGCTTGAACTTGGCCTCATGTTGCTGCTTAATTTTTTTTCCCCTCAAGGCTGGCACTCAACTATCTGAACCACAACTTTACTTCTGACTTTTGGCTTAACTAGATCCAAGAGTCTTGTGGATTTATCTGGGCTGGCTACAAACTGTAATCCTCAGATTTCAGCTTTAGATAACAGATGTGAGCCACTAGCACCTAGCTTGAATTTTCTTTCTTTTTTTAATATGAGAAAGAATCCTGTGTTTTAATTGTTTTACTGCTCAGCTGCTGTTTTGATATGTTGAAGAAAGTCCATTGATTCTCCATGAGGAGCACTTACTAGTGAGCGTGAGTCAGCCTGTCTGCTTTTATTAATTTGCTCAGAAGCTTTTTCTGGCAGACTGATTCTTAAAAGCCCCCAACAAAACAGAAGAATTTATTTAATAGAAATATTGTCAGGGTGACACTGAGATTTGAGGGCTGGCTTTCACAGTCATTCAGTATAAATTGTAAAAGGTCTTTGATGTTTCTTATATCTGTAAGAATCTACATACTCTGGGTGCTGGTGGCTCATGCCTGTAATCCCAGCAACTCAGGAGGCTGAGATCAGATCACAGTTTGAAGTCCATGAGACTTATCTCCAATTAACTCCAAAAAAATTAAAAAAAGAATGTAGAGCAGTGGTTCAAAGTGCTAGAGTAAAAAAACACAGGGATAGTGCCCAGGCCCTGAGTTCAAGCCCCAGGACCAACCAAAAAAAAAAAATCAGGATATGTTGGAGAAATTAAGCTGTCCATTGCTGTCTGAGGGATATTAGTTCCAGGATCTGCAAGGATATCACAATCGAGAGGTGTTCCAGTTCCTTGTATAAATGGCTTAGCATTTGCAAAGAACTTCCTTACTTCCTTATACTCATCTGTCGATGAGTGTAATGCTGTAGTTGTTATGCTGTGTCAGTTAGGAATAATGACAAAAAAGACATCTGTATGTGTTCAGGACAGACAGGCTTAAACTCAGGGCCTCATGCTCTTGCTTGGCTTTTTTGCTTAAGGCTGGGGCTCCATTTTGAGCTTTTTGCTGGCTAATTGGCGATAAGAGTCTCAAGAGTCTCATGGACTTTCCTGTTCAAACTGGCTTCAAAACATGATCCTCACATCTCAGCCTCCTGAGTAGCTAGGATTACAGTGGTGAGCCACCAGCACCCAGCCAGACACAATTTTTTTTAATTTTTTATTGTAATTAATAAAAAGGTTACATGATATTTGCCAGATAGAAGGTGCATTAATTCACATACATTGATACCCTTTCACAAGTCTTGGTACCCATTACCCTCCCCCACACTCCCCCACCCGTCTTGGTTTTCCCCCCTTCCCTATCAAATTTCAAATAACCAAATACAAATAAATTCATTATATCAGATAACAAAGTGAGATACTGTAACAATATGAGATAACCACGGGACAGCAAAGGAGATGAGAGACAACATAGTACATTAAGGACAACAATCATTCGTTATATGGCTTTTGTTTCAATATCCTGGAGGTCCTTTCAATTAGCTTCATACTGTATGGCCTTATGTATCAAGATTTTGCTCTATTGCAGATCTCTGTTAGTAGAGCCCAAGGTTTCTACTGATTATGACGAATGAGGGAAACCATTGAGCCTAAGTTCCTTTGAGTCTGGCTTACTTCACTTAATATGATTTTTTCTATGTCTTTCCAGTTCCTAACAAATGGGGCGATGTCATTCTTTCTGACAGCAGCATAGAACTCCATTGTGTACAAATACCACAACTTGTTGATCCACTCATCAACTGAGGGACATCTAGGTTGGTTCCATATCTTTGCTATGGTGAATAGTGCTTCAATGAACATTGTTGTGCTAGTGGATTTAGTATGCCCTTGTTTCTGGATGGTTGGGTAAATGCCAAGTAGTGGAATTGCTGGGTCATAGGGGAGTTCTATGTTTAGCCTTTTGAGACACTGCCACACTGCTTTCCATAGTGGTTGAATGAGTTTGCACTCCCACCAACAGTGTAGTAGTGATCCCTCCTGGCCACATCCCCTCCAGCATCTGTTATTATTCGTTTTCCTGATCCTGGCCATTCTAACTGGAGTGAGGTGGAATCTTAGAGTTGTTTTGATTTGCATTTCTTTTATGACCAGAGATGTTGAGCATTTCTTCATGTGTCTATAGGCCATTTTTGTTTCTTCTTCAGAGAAGACTCTCTTTAAATCTTTGGCCCATTTTTTAATGGGATGGTTGTTACTTTGGAGGTTAGTTTTGGAGTGATTCAATTTTTTGAGTTGTTGATATATTTTAGATATGAGGCCTTTGTCCATTGTTTGGTTGGTGAAGATCTTCTCCCACTCTGTAGGCTTCCTAGTTAATTGACTAGCTATGTCCTTTGCCATACAAAAACTCTGCAGTTTAATGCAGTCCCACTTATCCAGCCTTTCTCTGATTTGTTGTGATTCTTGGTCCTTATTAAGAAAGTTTCGACCTGTGCCAAGGAGGCCTAGTGTATCTCCTATTCCTTCCTGTAAAGTTTTCAGTGCAGACACAATTTTTTAAAAGAAGATTTTTTTCTTTTCTTTTTTGCCAGTCCTGGGCTTGAGCTCAGGGCCTGAGCACTGTCCTTGGACTTTATCAAGGCTAGAGCTCTACCACTTGAGCCTTAGCACCACTTCCGGCTTTTTCTATATATGTGGTACCAAGGAATCGAACCCGGGTCTTCGTGCATGCTAGGGAAGCACTTTAACCACTAGGCCAAACTCCCGGCCCAAGATTTTTTTCTATTATCCATGATTGGTCAGATCAGCAGCCCCGTATTGAAAGAGGGCCCAGGCACTCTTTATCCCCCACTGGAGCTCACTCCTGGTCAGGCAATATGTGATTGGAGAACAAATTTGACCTCACCCAGCAGGCAAAGCCTTTTTTCATAACAAAACAAAAAACCCTTAAGGAGTTGGTGTTCACAGGGAGAGTTGGTGAAATATTTAAATTATTTCTAGCCTGTCAGGTTTACCTATGTTTGAGCAAGGGTGTGTGTGTGTCCAGATGAATCTTCGTGGGTTTCCACTTAATGATTCAAGGGCAAGAAATATGTAGAAGAGGGGCCAGGAGTTTGGCCTAGTGGTAAAGTGCTTGCCTAGCATGCACGAAGACCTGGGTTCGATTTCTCAGTACCACATACATAGAAAAAGCCGAAAGTGGTGCTTTGGCTTAAGTGGTAGAGCTCTGGCCTTGAGAAAGCCCAAGAACAGTGCTCAGGCCCTGAGTTCAAGCCCAGGATTGGCAAAAAAAATTATGCAGAAGAAATGTGAAGAATATACAGAAGAAAACTGCTGAAAGAAGAGAGATTCGGTGTCTCCTTCAAAAGGAAGACCTCAGTGTCTGTACTCTGCTCACCCATCTGTGGCCCAGGTCTCAATGCAGATATTCTTACTGGGCATCTTAAACCTTATTTTGACTCACTGTGGAGATATCTGAATCTATTCCATTGAAGAGTTTTTGGTTTTTATTTTTGTGTGTATGGAGGTCCTGAGGCTTGAACCCCAGGCCTGGCCTGGATATTGTCCCTGAGTGCCCCACCCTCACCCCACCCTCAAGGCTAGTACTCTACCCCTTGAGCCATAGCTCCACATCTGGCTGTTTTGGTGCTTAACTGGAGATAAAAGTCTTTCAGACTTCCCTGATGTATTGGGCTTTGAAATGTCAATCTCAGTTTAGAGCATAGCTAGAATTACAGGTATGAGCCACCCAAGCCTGGATCCATAGAACATTTGATTTCTTAGGGGTCTGAAAGGAAACTGATTTTATCCTAATCCTAAACCTGTGGCTGTTCCTGTTAAGGACTCAGTTCTCTTAAACAAAGGAGAATCAGAAGTTAACAGTGCAGGGACCTGAGGCTGTTGGAAATGGCCATGACTTAATTCAAGAGAGGCCACAGGCTAGGTGTAAGTGGCTCACGTCTGTAATTCTAGCTGCTCAGGAGATCTGAGGATTGCAGTTAGAAAGCAGCTGGGGCAGAAAAGTTCCTGTGAGATGCTTACCTCCAATTAACCACTCAAAACTGGAAGTGGAGCTATAGCTTAGGTGAAGAGGCCTAGCCTTGAGTACAAAGAGTCAGGGACAGCACCCAGGCCCTGAAATCAAGCCCCACAAGAGAGGCCACAACTTAGGAAATATTTTGTTCCACCAGAAATCCTTACTAGCACCTGAACACTGGCAACCTTTCTTGGGTATACAAACTTCTTTAAATGCTAGAGTGTAAATACTTGTAACTCTGCACATCGTAAGTTCTATGTTCTGTTCACTTGGCTCTTGAAAGCAACTTTAGAGAATCAGGAGAAGGTACGAGTGTGACTTGAGTGTCTAAAATGTAACAAACAGGCCATCAGTCTCTGGTGTATCTTTTTTTCTGATTCCCTGAACAGAGTAACAGAAAGTCAACGCTGTGTTGAATATGGAAATCCCGCTGAGGCCAGGCACTGGTGGCTCACACGTGTAATCTTACTCAGGAGGCTGAGATCAAGGATCATGGTTCAAAGTTAACTTAAGCAGAAAAGTCCATGAGACTCTTATGTTTAACCACCAGATGACTAGAAATGGAGGTGCATGTGGTATTGTACCAGCCTTGAATGAAAAAGCTAAGGGAGAGACACCCACATACACACGCCTGCACACATACATACATGAAACCAAATAAACACAAGACCAAAACAAAACAAGGAAAAATAAAACCATATATGGAATTTAGGGCTAAGGGTATGGCTCAAGTGGTAGAGCTCCTGTCTAGCAAGTATGAAGCGCTGAGTTCAAATCCCAGTAGAAAGTATGTGAATAGATATATATTTAGAATAAGAACCAGACATTGGCATGTGTCATAATGCTTTCTTAAAACTTGTTTAATTTTTCTGATTAAGTTGACTAGGTATTTCCTGAAACTGGATTCTACCTGTATATTTAGTAAGGGTACTCAAGGTTAAGGGCTCTTCCCATCCCTTCATTAATGATTGAATTTCTATCCAATTGGAAGTTTGTTTTCACATGTCAGTGGGTCCCTAGTAGCAGGTGTACTTCCATGTAGCCAACAGATGCAGTTAGGTCCCTGTAAGCTGAATCCATATGGGCTAAGTGGTGCTGTTGTTTAATCCTAATGGGCTTTCTGAAAGAGGCAGGCTATGTTGGGTGAGTCCCAGCGAACCCCTGGGGACTCTGGACATCATGAGACACTGCCTGCATTCTCACAGCTTCCTCCTCGGGTTCCTCCCCAGTGGGCAAGTTGGAGTTGTCATATTCTCCAAGCCATCTTTCCTGACACGTGAACTTTGGCTGCACCTCCCGCTTGGCTGTGAACTGATTATTCTCACCAGGGCCTGTTAACACAAATTCCATCACTCCCTCAGCTAAAAATAAACCATATTTTAACACTTGGAAACCAAATTCCAGGCAAATATATGATCAGATTTGATCGAGTCTTTGTTGAAAAAAAAGTTAATGTTGGAATTGGATGCTTATTTATTTATTGACTGATTTATTTTGCCAGTCCTGGGCTTGAGCTCAGGGCCTGAGCACTGTCCTTGGACTTTCTCAAGGCTAGGACTCTACCACTTGAGCCTCAGCACCACTTCCGGCTTTTTACTATGTATATAGGGTACCGAGGAATAGAACTTGGGTCTTCATGCATGCTAGGCAAGCACTCTACCAGTAGGCCAAACTCCCTGCCCTGGATGCCTATTTTTTAAATGGAAGGTTTTCTCCTCCTTCTGGGAGTGAGAAAATAGAAATCAGTTCCAGGAATCAGTGGTTTTAATCTGAGATTGATAGATGCCCACTAATCTGAAATGACACTAGTTCACCTTGGTTTGGGACATTTTCTCTAATTTGTGGTGTACGGTCATCTGATATCATTTATTTAAACCAAGCTGCTATAT
Organism: Megascapheus bottae; assembly: GCF_031878675.1. Taxonomy (NCBI): domain Eukaryota; kingdom Metazoa; phylum Chordata; class Mammalia; order Rodentia; family Geomyidae; genus Megascapheus; species Megascapheus bottae. The sequence goes on from NC_143525.1 coordinate 15,132,545, forward strand.
TAGAGCATTTAAATCATTAGGGTTTGCAGCCAGTGTCTGTGAAATATGAAAACATATTGTGCTTAGGATGTAAAAACTAGGGTTGGATGCCAGTGGTTCATGCCTGTAATCCTAACTACTCAGGAGTCTGATATTTGAGGATTCAGGTTCAAGCCAGCCTAGGCAAGAAAGTCTGTCAAACTCCTATCTTTAGTTAACCACCCAAAACCTAGAAGTGGAACAATGGATTAAGGGGTAGAGTGCTAGCCTTGAAGAAAAAGTGCAGGGATTATAGGCTTGAGCTACCATGCCTAGAGATAAGGTTTATAAAAAGCTTGAGACTATTTGGAAGTATAGAAATTAGTCGAAGGTAATTCTTTTTTCCTGTATCATTAACTGTCTCTGCTGCTTAGTGATCTAAATATTTGAGTGTGTAGCCCAGCGTAGTAGCTCATGTCTATAATCCTAGCTACTCAGGAGGCTGAGATTTTAGGATCACTGTTCAAAGCCAGCCTGGGCACTAAAGTCTATGAGACTCTTATCTCCAATTAACCACCAGAAAGCCAGAGTGGCACTGTGGCTCAAGGGATAGGGTGATAGCCTTGAGCTGAAGAGCTCAGGGACAGCACCCAGGCCCAGAGTTCAAGTCCCAGGACCAACCAAAAAAAAGTGTGAAAGAAGTATATTTTGTGTTTCAATTTTATAATGAACTGTCTCTCTGTAATGATTTGTTATTTCTTGTCCTTTCTTTCCTCAAGCTTTTCCTCTTTCTACCATTGGGTGTGTGTGTGCATGTCCGTCCACGTTTGTACTCAAGGTATAGGTACTCATTAACTTTTCCTAGTCAAGGCTAACACCTTACCACCTGAGTCAGCTTCATTCCTTTTTTTTTTTTTTTTTTGCCAGTCTTGGGGCTTGAACTCAGGGCCTGTGCACTGTCTTTGGGCTTTCTCAAGGCTAGAACTCTGTTACTTGAGCCACAGCCACAGCACCACTTCTGGCTTTTTCTTTGCATGTGGTACTGAAGAATTGAACCCAGGGCTTTGTGCATGCTTGGCAAGCACACCACTGGGCCACACTAGGTCCCCCATTCCTAGCTTTTTTGCTGGTTAGAGATATGAGTCTCGTGGACTTTCTTGCTCAGGCTAGCTTGGAACTGCAATCTATCAGATCTAAGCCTCCTGAGGAGCTGGGATTGTAGACCTGACCCAGGGGTATGTGGCACTCACCATCTTGTAAAATCACATTGGCCTCTGAAAACTGTTAATTAGGACAGAAACTCAGTTCTCTGGCAATCTGGCTTTAGGGTATAGCTGGAAAATATTCCTTGCAAACAGTGAGTTTGCAGTTTCTAAGTTGTGGTTTTAGCCAGTGATTTGAGTAAAGACTTGAACACAGAGCAGAATGCTAAGAAAAGGATCTGCCTAAAAACATGTCACGTGCTTCTATTTTACTACACACTAATTCCTAATGCAGGACTGCAACCCAGGACGTCCAGCATGCGAGGCAAGTACTCTAACCCCTGAGCTACACCCACAGCCTCTCCAACAGATGATTTTCTGGGGACTTCAGTCCACATATCCACTTAACCACACTTTATCTTTTTTTTTTTTTTTTTTGCCAGTCCTGGGCTTGAGCTCAGGGCCTGAGCACCGTCCTTGGGCTTTCTCAAGGCTAGAGCTCTACCACTTGAGCCTCAGCACCACTTCCGGCTTTTTTCTATGTATGTGGTACCGAGGAATCAAACCTGGGTCTTCATGCATGCTAGGCAAGCACTTTAACCACTAGGCCAAACTCCCGGCCCCCACACTTTATCTTTGAATCCTGAGTGCATAAAAATGTACACATCCAGCCCAATACACTTTATAGCTACGAGATAGGAAGATAGGTTCATTCTGAAAGACTCCAGATAACCTTTTCCTGTCTTAGAGTCCTGACTTTCTTGACAATGGATGCTATGTTTATTTCAACAGCATCTTTATTTAAAATCTCTTCTTGGCCTGGGCCTTGATCAGTTTCAGTACAGGCCAGCCACGTGCCACATCCCCCCCCCCACCATTTTCTCAGAGGATTTACTCCCCATGCAAACAAGGCTATCTGCAGCTCACAGGAAACAGGGTGTTCCGGAAAGGAAGGTCTCTGTGTTTTCTGTAATAATAGCTAACATTTTGTGGACTAGCTATGTTTGAGAGAGTTTATTTCAGGCTTTAAGAACATTATTTCATATCATCCTTAAAAAAAAAAAGGAAGAAGAAGAAGTCTCCCTCATCTAGATTTCTTGAAGGACCTTGGTATATGTCAGTGGTTGGTGTGGACTCTGTTATACAAATTTCAGGAGCATGTGCGCGTGTGTGTGTGTGTGTGTGTGTGTGTGTGTGTGTTTATCACATATTCGATCGCCACTGTTTATTGAGTGATTATTATGTGCCAGACACTTGTCTGGACACAGATTACTCAGTAGTGATTCAAATGAACTCTCTGCCTTTGTAGCCATCAGCTTGCTGGGAGGGGAGACTGCAACAATGGCATCTAAACATACAAAAGATACTCTAAGGATGGCAGGTGACATTCAGAGAATATAAAGGATGCAAATGCCTGGCCTGAGCTATGGAAAAGTCAGGAAGGACTCTTGCCTTGGCCTTTCTGGGGAAAGCTTGAGCCTGCATGCAGGCTTGATTTCCACTCAGACCTTTCAGAAGGATGAGAACCAAGTTTTAGGTTGGGGTTTTGTTTTGTTTTGTTTTGTTTTGTATTTTGGTCCTGGGCATCATCCCTGAGCCTCTTTGTGCTCAAGGCTAGCGCTCTACCACTTGAGCCACAGCGCCACTTCTGGCGTTTTTTCAGTGATTAATTGGAAACAACTCATGGACTTTCCTGCCCAGGCTAGCGTGGAACCTCAGTTCCAATTTCAGCCTCATGAGCAGCTAGGACTGCAGGCATGAACCACTGTCTAGAGAACAAAGTTCTATTGCTTTAAGCAACCAATCATTGGTCCTTTGTAACCACAACCCCAGGAAACAAATCCAGTGAATTGTACAGGTCATTGGTTCTCTTAGAAGGAGTTGTGCTCTGTAGACTCCCCCTTTATCCCTGGAAGGATGCTGGCACTAAGACCTCAAAGGAGGCCTTGAGAGCCCAGAGAATGCCCCTGAAATCTGTTAGTTGAATGAATGAGTGTGTGAACAAATGAATGGGGCTGACACTGTGCCGAGCCTGGCCTGGGAGGTCAGTAAATAGCCACATCTGTGACCATTATAATTGGCCCTATACAGCATGAGGACGTAGTCATCCCCCCACCCCCTTTTCTGTGTGCTTTCCAAAACGCTCTGGGCTACGTAGATAGGAAGACAGTTTCCTGGGTGATGGCTGCCTGGAACCTTCTAATGCAGAGAAGGTGTGGATTTTAGGGTATAGCTTTGAATATCCATTGTTCTGGGTTCAGTTATTTTGTCCTTTCTCCCTGTACTAGCAATCCCAAGTCTCAGCCTCGACCTAACCTTATTGGTAGGCTTAGCTGCTACTCTTCTAAATTCAGAGTTGAAAATGCTGAGAGAGAGACCAAGGAGAAAGTCCAGGCCCACCTGGACTTTAATCCTACCAGAGCCCCACCCACTGTGCACCCAGAAAGTTCTCTTGGCCCTGTCCTATGAAAATCAAACAGGGACTACAATTAGGTACTTGGGTTCTCATTTAGTGAGAACCACTAAATGAGAACCAACCTTCCCTTCTGCCTGCCTGCCTGCCTGCCTGCCTTGACCAGGCATGCTTCATTTAACACTACAAATAGCCAAATGCATCTATTTATTTATTTATCTATCTATCTATCTATCTATTTATTTATACATACTTGAACCACAGTTCCAGTCCAGCTTTTTGCTGGCTAATCTTTTGGACTCTCCTTACCTCTACCTTGGGCCTGTTCTTATTTTCCAGATCTCAGTCTCCTGAGCAGGTAGGATCCATACATGAGCTACTGATACTTGGCCTTAAATTTATTTTCTAGCTGTTTCATAGAAGGTTTCAGTGTTTTTTGTGTATTTGATCAGTGTCCTATTGTTTTTAAAGAAATCGAATACCGTATTTAGTTAATAAAAGTAAAGACTAGGATTAGGGGCAACTGTGTTTGTTGTTGGCGTGACCATTGCAATACCACCATGGCAGGGACAGAAGTTTAAAAAAATAAAAGGACTTTTGTCTCTCCAGCTATTACTGTTGACCCACAACCTCAGCCCCAAGTATGCGTGTATGTTTATACTGTGGGTGTGGCTTTGTGAAATATATTTGATGATGATGGAAGTTAATTTCTCATAGAAATAAACAGGTTCTCAAGGTTGGGCAGAAGAGATGACATCACTGTCAGATATTCCATTCAGTGATTGACAACTGAGAGAAACTGTGTGTCTGTGGTGTACCAGTGTTATATTCTGATATATAGATATAGATAGAGATAGAGATGTTGTGGATTTGTTTATTTAGACAGGGTCTCACCAGGTGGCTGAAGCTATCCTTGAACCCAGAATCCTCCTTTTTTTCCCCCCCCAGTCCTAGGGCTTATTCAGTGCCTGGGCAATGTCCCTAAGCTGCTTTTGCTCAAGGCTAGCACTACCACTTGAGCCATAGTACCATTTCCACTTTTTCTGTTTATGTGGTAGTGAGGAATCAAACCCAGGGATTCATGCATGCTAGATAAGCACTCTACCACTAAGCCATATTTCTTGCTTGTACGTTATCCAGCCAATAACATGAGTAAAAAAAGAAAAAAGAAAAAAAAAGAAGGGTTAGGAGTATGGTTCAAGAGGAAGTACCTACCTAGTAAATATGAAGTTCGAAGTTCTAACCACACATGCATGTGTGGACACACACATGAAGGAAGGAAGGAAACAAGCAAACAAGCAAACAAACAAGTAAGCTGAGCACTGCTGGCTCACTGCAATCCTAGCTACTCAAGAGGCTGAGACCTGTAGATTTGCAGTTCAAAGCTGACCTTGGCAGGAAAGTGGCAAAATGCTGAGTTGAAAGCATGGAGCAAGTGGTAGAGCATTAGCCAAGCAAGCAAGCTGACCAACAGCCCAAGGGCTCGAGTTCAAGCCCTAATGCCAGAAAAAAAAAATAAGAAAAAAAAATAAAGATAGTAAGCAAGTTTAAAACAGCCTCTCTCCCAGCTGGCAATAATTTTAGTTGTGAAATTTATGAGACAGGTGGGAGGAAAATGGAAAGTCCACCAGCAATGCAAACTGCCTGTTTGCCACACTCAGGAGACCACAGGTGATTTTGTGGTCTCCAACAGAGCCTGAGGTCGGGTGGGGGCAGGGGAGACAGGCTAGCAAGACAAACTACTTTGGTGAAAAACTTTAAAGGGCACCAAGGGGAGTGGGGAACCATCAACCCTGTTTTAATACAGTATTTAAAAATCAAATTAATGCAAAGTACTTCTGATGAACAACAGCAAAAAAAATCTCAGAATGTTAAAAACAGATCTGACCTTCAAAGCATGCTTGACCTCACTTGACCCCAGTCACTGAAATTTCAAAAGGAAACAACAAGTTTAAAGAAAAAAAAAAAAAAGGTAGTTCCTTGAATTAAATTCCCATTGGGTTGCTGCTTGGTAACCCTGGGCAAATAATGGAACCTCTCTGAACTGAGATTTCTTTTGTAAAATGTTGACAGTACTTTCCCTTGCAGGAAAAAACATGCCTGGGAATAGCGGTGCATGACAACTTTAAACAGCCCATCATTTTCCCCAGGAAATGCAGATGGCAGGCAGATGGGAGCAGGTACTGCCTGAGCACAGCCCAGAAGTGTCAGGGTTAATGGAGTTTTGTTCTAACTTTAGAGGTCCTATCAGAGCTGAGGTCCTAACACATCCGCCCAACTGCTAAGTAACCCATTTCCTGTTTAGTCACAGCTCTGAGCCTGGGCCTGTCTACTGCTACAAGTTACCACCTCTGCACTTCCGCCCAGCCACTCTGCCTCCTAAAGATGTCCACATCTTAGGGCCTTATAAGTTTTTGCTTGTTTGTTTTTTGGCCAGTCCTGAGGTATGAACTCAGGGCCTGGGCACTGTCCCTAAACTGCTTCTTTGCTCAGGGCTAGTGCTCTACTACTTGAACCTCAGTGCCATTTCCAGCCTTTTCTGTATATGCGATGCTGAGGAATTGAACCCATAGCTTCATGCATGTCAGACAAGCACTCTACCAACTAAGCCACATCTCTAGCCCCCTTATAGGTTTTTGTTGTTCTTGTTTTTGTGCTAGGACTTGAGCCTTGAACTCAGTGCCTGGGCACTGTCCTTGAGCTTTTGTGCTTATAGCTAACTAGTGTTCTACCACTTGAGCCACAGTGCCACTTTTGGCATTTTGCTGGTTATTTGGAGATAAGAGTCCTACAGACTTTCCTGCCCAGGCTGGTTTTGACCCTCACTCCTCAGATTTCAGCCTCCTGAGTAGCTAGGATTATATGTGTGAGCAGCTAGGCCCACCTCTCTTAAAGTATTTTATTTATGAAGGCTCTGTGATGCGTTTCCCACACTTGCTGATACAAAGGCCTTCCCAGTCTCCCCTGCCTTCCACATGGTTATATTCGCATCACCAGCACCTAAGCTACCCAGGCAGCCTGGAACTCACAGGTCTGTGAGTGGGGATCCAGTTCCTGCTGGATCCAGCACACTGGAAAGCAGCTCATTTGTTCTCTGGAATGGAACAAGGCAGTTGAAGTAATAATTTTGAGAGCATCTTCTTACCTGCTCAGAGCTGGAGATAGCAGGAAAGCAATGCCTTTATTTCCAATTGTTCTTCTGTCTACTCCTAAAAATACAAAATGAGATGGGGAAAATGACAGAAGAGTGCTGCTAAAATAACTTATTAGACTTTGAGAATCTTAGTCATTATTAATGGCTGTTACTTTTGAATATTTATCAGTGTACCCTGCTGTTTGTGGAGGGAGGTTAGATTTGAGCTTTTCTTTCTTTTTTTTTTGTGCTGGTCCTGGGTCTTGAACTCAGGGCCTGGACGCTATCCCTGAGCCCTTTGTCAATTAACTGAATCTCCTGGACTTTTCTGTCTTGGCTAACTTTGAACTGCCATCCTCTGATCTCAGCTTCCTGAGTAGCTAGGATTACAGGAGCGAGCCACGGATGCTTGACCTGAGCTTTGCTTTCTGCTTCATTAGTTTCCAGGAACTTATTGAACTGGGCACTGCACAGCACAGAAAACTAGGAGAATAATGGGGGTTTTGTCACTGAAATCTTGATGATTTAGTTGGATTGGATAAATTCTGCTTTATCCTGAGCTGAACTCTAGTTTCTCACTTGAGCTGTTTCTGAATTGTCTCATTTCTGCTGTAGAAATGGTTGCTGGCTTCTGGATAAATTTCTGAACTTTGGTTGCTTTAGCTGAACTTCAGTTCCCCTCTCATGTGATTTACTGATGGAATGGCCCTGCCAGGCCACACTAGGCTGGAGGCAAGGCGTGGCCTCTACTTGCCCATAGCCTGCCATATTGTGAACGAAACAGGAAATATGAATAAAGCTCTGTGATTAAAAAATGTTATATGTAAAGAAACCATGTCCTGTCTGCCCTGCCATTGTCGGCACTCATAAACCTGCTGACTTTCCTTTTCCTTCCTTTCCTTTTCTTTTTCCCTTCCTTTTTCCTTTCCTTTCCTCTCTCTTTCTGTGCTGGTCCTGGGGCTTGAACTCAGGGTTGTGGGTGTTGTCCCTGAGTTCTTTGTGCTCAAGGCTATCACTCTACTACTTGAGGCACAGCTTAACTTCCAGCTTTTATTTTTTAATTAATTTGGGTGGTTAATTGGAGATAAGAGTCTTGGGGACTTTGCTGTCCAGGCTGGCTTCAAAGTGTGTTCCTCAGATCTCAGCCTGTTGTGTAGCCAGCCACCCACACCAGCTCACATATGCAAACTCAACCTCCACTGCATGTCTAAAAGACACCAGAATTACCTGTGGGATACGATGAAGTAGTTTGCTGCTGGATATCCTAGATGAATATGAGTTTGGGCCAAGAAGCTTTTCTACCCATGTGGTCCTGTCAGCAGATTGCTAGCAGATGGTTTCCGTGAGAAGGGGGGCAGAGTGGGAGAGCTGACTGGAAGGGAAACTGAGGCTGGGATATCACAGGGGAGACGCCCCTTGGGTGAGGAGAGAAGCTGGTTTTCCTGGCCTTGCTGTGTTCTGTAGCAGCAGTGAATGAGGTTACATTTGCAGACCTGAGGACCATTTAGGGTGTGACCTTCATTTGTCTCTTCTCGAACAAGGAGACGCCTGGTGTCAGGTGCATTTGAAGACACCACCAGTTCCTATGCTGCCTCCCAGGGCCTTGCAGATGAGAAAGAACTCAAGGTACCACGCTCAGCCCTGCCCCCCAGGCTCACTGCTAGCATCCATTTTTCCCACTGGTCATAATCTTTATTATGAACCACAGAACAGAGCTTTGTAACTCATGGCAGAATTTGCTGCAGGTTTATTTGAAGGTGCCTCTGATCCTGGAGTTCTTTTGAACTGTGTGCATAAATAGACACCATTGTTTAGGCATTTGGAGCATACACTTAAGTTGCTTGAGAAAGTTCCAATTAGATTCTAGATGTCTTTGTTTTCCTGATTTACCCTCCTCCTTCCCCTCCTTTTCCCCTCCCCATTTCACCCCTGGGGCCACAAGTGGTACTCTTCTCCATATTCCTGCCTCTTCAGCATTTCTCAAAACTAGGGCACAACCAATCCTTTTACTGGAGCCTTAGAGCCAGAGAGGGAAGAAATTCAAAGAAATGGGACGGAAAATTAAAGTACAAGCAATCTTAGTTAGGGTGCCCCGCAGAAAGAGAGCCATAAGGAGCAGAGTAAGGAAATAATTTTGTTTCTGATTAGAACTGTGTTAGACAAGCCTATTGAGTTCTTTCCACACAGGAAGAGTGTGCTAACCTATGTCAGTCTAGAAACCTGCACATCCTAAAGTGTCAGCACAGAAAGCCTTTCAGGGTTCTTTGTACCTATGGCCTTTTTATTTGGCTGGGGCTGGTGAGGGTAGGGTGGTGAGACTTGCTGGAGCTTGAAATCAAGACCTCATACTTGCTTGACTCAACTGCTAAGCTATTGCTGTACTACTTGAGCCATGCCTCTAAGCCTTTTTGCTGCTTATTTTGGAGATGGAGTCTCAAGGCTGGCTTTGAACCACTAGACTCCAGATCTGAAGTTGTGACTGCAAGTGTGAGCCACTGGCACCTGGCTTGAGTCTGTGGCCGTTATAATTAAAATCTTTGAGCTTTCTATATTTAAAAATAACTTAAGCTATACTCTCCTTCATTCTCCTTGTAACCACTAGAGAGGAGACCCCTCATTTTTTTTTTTTTGCCAGTCCTGGGACTTGAACTCAAGGCCTGGGCACTGCCCTTGGGCTTTCTCAAGGTTAGTGTTCTACCACTTGAGCCACAGCACCAATTCTGGCTTTTTGTGTGTATGTGGTACCAAAGAATTGAACCCAGGGCTTCATGTATGCTAGGTAAGCACTCTACCGCTAGGCCACGCTCCCTGCCCTGACCCCTCTGTTTTGAGAGTATTTATTTCCTGAGGTTTTTTAACTTACAGGTCTTAACAAACACATTAGTTTTCTGTCAAGGCATGCATACCTAGAAGGAGAGTGTGTGTGTGTGTGTGTGTGTGTGTGTGTGTGTGTGTGTGTGTGTGTGAGTGATCAGAGTATTTTCATTTTCTTTTTGGATTTTCTTAGGCTACATCTTCTTCTGAGTGTGTGGGAGCCTATATATAGAAGTAACTCGAGTACAGTGGTTTTATTATATAGAATCATCCCTCACAACTTGGACAGCTTTCAAAAAAAGGAAAAAGGCTTAGAAATAGAATTGATTGCCTAGAATGCACAAGGCTCTATATCTAGTAGATGAGGAGGACGGAGAGGAAGAGGAGGAGGAGGAGGAAGAGGAAAGAAAGGAGGAAGAAGATAAGGAGGAGAGGAAGAGGAAGGGAAGGGAGAGGAACAGGAAACCATCATCTTTCTTGCTCACTTGGTGGAATATACCATAGAACCAGCCAGCCATTCTATCCTCTCATGTGCTTCTATCTTCTTCCTCTTCTTCTTCCTCTAATTTTCTGGTAATTAAAGAGTGTTACAGACTTTCTTGTACTGTCTGGCTTTGAACTGTGATCCTCAGATCTCAGCCTTTTGAGTTGCCAGGATTATAGGCTCGAGCCACTAGCACCTAGCTTCCTGTGCTTCAAGTGTTTACCTTCTGAAACAGCCTTTTGTCACCATCTGCAGTCAGAAAGTACCACCAGACAATATGTATGTCACCATACATATTTAGATATGGTTGACAACCCCGTTTCTAACTGCATGTTATCAGGGCTAAGGGGAGCCCTAGCTTCTGAGTCTGCCTGGCTCCAATTCCATGTTGATCTGCTAGATGACCCTAATCCCATTGTAATCTCATTATAGAAATAAAACCACACCCAGTGGCACTAGGGTAGATCTAATTATATCCAAATTTGGGAAGAAAAGAGGTGACACCCTGGTTCCTGGAAATCATGGTGTTTCTCCATAAAAACTTCTAATGATACTGTATCCCCTTCCCTCCATATCCCAGTGCCAGTAAGAACCCAGACTCAAGAAACCTCCACTCAGAAGGTGCCCTTAGACTGGGGGCTCCCTTTGTCCATCATTTAACCATGGGGTAAACGTGGTTAGGTATGAACCATACAGAATAGGAAAAAGAAGCTATAGATTTGGGAACATTTACAGTACTGCAGGGCCCGAGACCTGGCTCTTCAACATATTTACTGTTCTGCTTCTTCTGAAAAACACTGACATTTTGTGTCTCAGACATCTGCGTGTTATCCTTGAGCAGTTCCAACCTCTGGGTCATACTCGCTTAATCTGCAGATGCTGACATGGAAGTCCCTTCCTTGTCTTGCACTATCTCTCATACCCTGCTGTGGTTCTGAAAGGCTCAGTGACCAGGGAATTGCCTCTTTTTTTTTGGTCAGTCATAGGACTTGAACTCGGGGTCTGGGCATTGTCCCTGAGTGCTTTCAGCTCAAGGCTACTGTCCTACCCCTTGAGCTACAGTGCCACTTCCGATTTCCTGGTAATTAAGTGGAGATAAGAGTCTCATGGACTTTAGTGCCCTGGCTGGCATTGAACCGCGATTCTCAGAGCTCAGCCTCCTGAGTAGCTATGATTACAGGCGTGAGCCCCACTGCACCCAGTGGGAATTGCTTTTGATGACATTGATTCATATATCTTTTGAAGCCATAGCTTAAGGTTTGTGAATCTGACTAATTTGGAATTAGTCAGGTTGTTGTGTTCTCGTTGTTGTGTGTGTGTTTTTGTATGTGTGCATGTGCTACTATGGCTTGAACTCAGGGCATCACATTCTTGCTTGGCTTTTTCGCACTTAAGACCATGTGGATTATGTCCCCAGTTCAGCTTTTTGCTGATGAATAGGATGTAAGGGTCTCATGATTTTTTTCTACTTGGAGTGGCTTTGAACCATGACTCTCAGATCTCGGCCTCCTGAGTAGCTAGAATTCGAGGTGTGAGCCATTGGGGCTCGGTGTAATTTCTTACTGGAAGGTTATGTTGAAGACCTGAGATAATTGGTTCTTCTGCCACTGTGGTGAGCATCACATTTTTTCTTTAAACGGAAAAGGGAAAAAAAAAGTTTAAGAGTAATAAGTACACCTCTCATTTTTCTTGACAGATAGCTAAGGAGGAAAACATACCATGCTGTCTTTGCCTTGGCAAGACACCTTGCCTGCCTGAGAGGGTTTGTTTGCAAGGAAACTTTGACACAGTAATCCTGAGAAAGAACGGAGAGTCCCCAGTGTCCCATGTTTCGGGACAGAGGAAAGGAACAATGAAGTGGTTATGTTACAGCCAGTTGCCAGAATGGTCAAACAGGAAAGGTGGCTCATCTTCTAAAGGTTAATCCTTTAATGCAGGCATCACCCTGTCACCCAGAAGCTGAAGCCTGTTGGGAACGGACTTGGGGAGGGTGTGGCCCAGTGGGAGCCCACTGCATGAATGCTGTTTGCAAGGCTCTGGTTTCACTCTCCAAAAAACAGAATCAAACTAAAGAAGTTTTTTTGTTTGCTTGTTTTTTGCCAGTCCTGGGGCTTGAATTCGGGACCTGGGCACTGTCCTTGGACACTTTTTGCTCAAGGCTAGGGCTCTGCCACTTGAGCCATAGCACCACTTCCAGTTTTTTCTGTGTATGTGGTACCAAGGAATCAAACCTAGGGCTTTTTGTGCATACTAGGCAAGCACTCTACTACCAGGCTACACTCCTGGCCCCACAAAAGTTCTTTTCCCCCCTCTTTCTGTTAGCTCAGGTTTTGCATAGTTGCTTATGGCCTTTCTGAGTAGTTTATTAGTTGAAAATTTCACAGACTTTCTTGCCCAGATTGACTTTTAAATCCAGGATCTTCAGATCTCAGTCTCCTGAGTAGGATTACAAGCATGAACCACCAGAGTCCCAGCTTGTTTTGGACTCTCTAATGCTTCCTAGCATCTGTTGGCAATGTGCTTAGGACACGCTGGCAGCAGCAACAACCATTTGTATCCATAAGCGAAAAGCATTTGCTTAATGACTTTGCAGGCTTGACCAAGACAGCAGTCTCTTCACACCACCCTGCCCCCACCATGTTACCAGAGCCCTAACCTTGTGCTCTACAAGTGAATCCATAAGAATGTGGACTCACTTTGGTTCTTTCAGAGACTTTCTTCTTACTAATGGTACCACAAACCATACCTTCACCCTGAGACTCTTTCTTTTTCTTGTGTTGGTCCTGGGTCTTGATCTAAGGACCTGGGCACTGTCCCTGAGCTTCTTTTGCTCAAAACTAGTCATCTAGTGGAGCCATAGCTCTACTTCCAACTTTCCAGTCTTACAGACTTTCCTGCCCAGGTTGGCTTTGAACCATGATCCTCAGATCTCAGCCTTCTGAGTAGCTAGGACTATAGCTATGAGCCACTGGTACTCATCTTGAGACTCTGAATTCTATATGCAATGTATTCTTTTCACACACACATAATTATGATAAGGTTTAAGGTGGAGGGAGGGATTAACCATAATGATGAATCAATGTACAATAATACTGTAGAACAATACACTATAATAAAATTACTAGCGTCACTACTCTCATACTTTAGGGCTGTTAGTAAATAAAGTAAGGGTTACTTCCACATGCCTTGTGGTACTATGATAGTCAGATGATAAGCGAGCATGTTCACTTGGCATGGACCAATGTATGGCCTGTTATGCAGGCTGGGTATATGGGATAGATACTCCAGACAAAGGAATGGTATATATCTGGTGGGACTAAGGGGGACAAGCGAGCTATCATCGCTTATTCAGAGAAGTATAAGGTCGCCGAGAGTTTGTCCTAGTGGTAGAATGCTTGCCTAGCATGCACAAAGTCCTGGGTTCGATTCCTTAGTAGCACATACAGAGCAAAAAGCCAGAAGTGGTGTTGTGGATGAAGTGGTAGAGCTCTAGCCTTGAGAAAGCCCAAGGACAGTGCTCAGGCCCGGAGCTCAAGACTGGCAAAAAAAAAAGAAAAAGAAAACCAGAAAAGCATAAGGCCTACAACTTAATAGTTTGTTTCTAAAACTTTTTTCATTTAATCTGTTCTTTTGCACTAAAGAACTGAAGCTGTGCCTGAGGGAGGATCATTAGAATGTGCTCTGTCTTCCACATACCTCTTTCATCTTTAGCCTTTTGCATATGCCCTTCTTTCATTTCTGGTGGTTTTGGTTTTGTTTTTTTGAATTTCATGCTGGTATTGGGGCTTGAACTTGTTCAGCCTTTTAGGTCAAGGCTGTTTTTCTGTCACTTGAACCATGCCGTCCATTCTAGCATTTTGCTGTTAATTGGAAAAGAATTGGTCTGCCTCCATTGCTCAGATCTCAGCTTCTTGAGTAGCTAGGATTACAGATGCAAGCCACAGCATGGTTTTCATTTCTTCTACTTGGATGTAGCCTTTGTGGTTTTTAAAAATTAAAATGACTATTTTGTGCTGGTCTTGGGGCTTGAACTCAGTGCCTGGGCCATTATCCCTGAGCTGTCTTGTTCAAGGCTAGCACACTTATCACTTGAGCCACAGCTCTACTTCTGGCTTTTTTTTTTGGTAGTTTATTGAAGATGAGTGTCATGGACTCTCCTGCCTGGGCTAGCTTTGAATGATGAACCCCAGATCTCAGCCCCCCGAGCAGCAGGATGAGAGGTATGAACCACTAGCTCCTGGCTACCAGCCTCTGTTTTAGATCTTAAGAGGTGAAGTAGTCACTTCTCTAGGTCTGGTGAAGTGTCATCCCCTTAAGACAATGCTTCCTTGCTAGTACCTTTCTTCTTTCCCAAAGCCTGCGTGAGTCCTGGCCTTCATGCCCCAGCCACTATTAAATCCAGCTGCAGCACAAGTGCTGGGCCATTCTTCCAGCAATCTCAGTGTCTCTTTTTTCCCCTTCTTCTACCTCAGGCACTTGGCTCTTGTGTTTTTGTCTGAAACAGCATTATCCAATGATCATTTGCATATGATCACTCAACCATTGGAAATTCGCTGAGGAACTTAGCAAATCCACACCCTTGGGCATCCTTCACCACCACCAGGTTTTAAGAGCTGTGCCTCACCCCTGAAGGTCCCTCCTACTGGCTAGTACACTTTGCTCAGTACCCACCTCTCGAAGTTAGTGATCTGTTTTATGGCACTGTAACTCTGATCTCTACTAATAATTTCATCACACAAACCAGCAATCATGCATCACGTAGTTGTTTGAGCATGGCTTCTTTCAGTTTGAATGGTGTTCTTGGTTCATCCATGTGGAGATGATTGTGTGTGTGTGTGTGTGTGTGTGTGTGTGTGTGTGATGATGATGATGATGATGATGATGATGATGCACTGGGGCTTGATCTCGGGGCTTGGGCGATGTCCCTGAGGTGAGAAAACTGACTAGAGTTGTTTTACTGTCCGTTGTCCACTCTTTGGTGAGAGGTAAACAGGACAGGCAGAGGGAAGGCTCAGAGCCTCTGGGTTAGCAAGGAGAGTAGGCTGGTTATTGGGTTCTATGTGATTGTTGGTGAGAATATTGGGATGGCTCCAGAGAGGGTGTCTGCAGACATGTTTTCTGAAGGACAGGTAGTGAGTATTTTAGCCTCTGGGTTCAAGAGACAACAGCATTAAAGGTGTTGTGTGGATGTTTAACGGATGCTGTGTCTGTTATGGTCTGTGGCTATGGAAGAAACGGGGTTCCTTTCTTGAGGTGGCTCTGAGTGACAGTGGCTCAGAATACGTGCGCAGGATCTGATGTTATGATACGGGAATGCTTTTCATGTGGGGACAGTGGGTGAAGAGAGAAGATTCTGAGGCAGCTTTGTAGCTGTCAATTCCCATTCAAGCACTCACGAACCTGACATCTTGGATTATTTTCACCCCTGTTCTCGAAGCTTCTATTCTCCTATTTGTAAAATGAGGAATAGTGTCAATCTCACAGGACTGTTGTGAAGATCACAACATTTAGAATGTCCTGTTAAGTTCCTTCTTGTTCTTCTTTCTCCTCTTCTTCTTCCTCTTCCTGCTCTTTCCTCTCTGCTAGTACCACTGTCTAAACCCAGAATCACTCATTTGGCCTCTTCTGTTCAAGTTGGTGCTCTACCACTTGAGCCATGCCTCCACTTCTGGCTTTTTGGTGGTAAATTGGAGCTTAGAGTCTCACAGACTTTCCTTCCAGGGCTGGCCTTGAGTCTTGATTCTGTGGCTCTCCCCCGATCCTGAGTAGCCAGGCTAGCCACATGCACCTGGCCTTTCCCTTTGAGTATTTTATGGTAACTTCGTACTTCTTTTTTTATTTTTTCCATATATTTTTATTGTAATTAGTAGAAGGGTTACATTATATTCACCAGATAGAAGGTGCATTGCTTCACATGACTTTGTACTTCTTTTGCTATTGTTTTGTATATTGTGTTTTCCAGTGCCCTTGCTCATCATTAGCTTCAGTGTCCATGCTTCACTGGCTAGAAATATGTTTTTTTTGTGGATAGTGGGGCTTGAACTCGGCCTGGGTGCTGTCCCTGAGCTCTTCAGCTCAAGGCTGTCGCCCTACCCTTGAGCCAAGCTCCACTTTCCATTTTCTAAAGGTTAATTGGAGATAAGAGGCTCAGGTCCTTTTGTGCCTGGGCTGGCTTTGAACCTTGATCCTCAGATCTCAGCCTCCTGAGTAGCTAGGATTACAGGCGTGAGCCACTATACCCGGCTAGAAATATGTTTTTTTTTATCAAGAGCTTGGGAATTGTTGATGTTCTTGGCTCTAGTTTATAAACTTCATGCATGCATGCATGCTTCTGTGGATTGAATAGAAAAGCATCTTGTTTCTTCGCCTTTCCATAGTTGTCCTCTAGTTAGGCTGAGAGCCTTTCCTTCCCTTCTGAAATACAACCCCATGTCTTCAGCGTTCCTTCTTCCTCTGAGAAGTTTTTATCCCTTGTGCATAGTCTTCCACAGCCCTGTATTTTTTTTTAAAGGGTGTATATGTCTTTGCCATTCTCTAGTGTCACTACTGCATGCTTGGATTTAATTTTATTTATTCTGTTCAGAGCTTGTTTTTCTTTACATGGCCGGTTCATGGCCTTCATGGTTCTGAAAAATTCTTAAGTATTACCTTTTCAAATATTGCTTGTCCTTCTTCATGTCAGCCGTAAAGCTGTGCTGCTCCCCCACTGTGGGAGGTGAGGTACGCTGACAGCAGTGGGCGCTGCCTGTCAGTGCTCTCTCAAAGTATGCATATTGACGATTGTGTGCGCACATGCATGCCCTCCCCCCCACACCAGGGCTTAGACTGGTCAGGATGGCGGGTCCAGGGCTGAATGCATTCCTACAGCATTCAGAACTCTTACAGTGACTTGGGCTCAGCAATTCTCCATTCGTTTGGCCCAATTTTGGTTTTTTTTCCTTCTTTTTTCCCCTTATGTGGTAGGAATGGAATCTGGAGCTTTCAATCCAGGGTGAGAGCTCTACCACTGAGCTCTAGCTATATATCCCAGCCCCCGAAACTTCTGAGAGCTGCATCTCAGCCTCCTCCAATCCTGTGTTCCTTCCTTGCCATGTCCTTCTGTGTCTCTAGCAGACATACTGTGTCTGTATCACAGTGTGAAAGATCTCCCTTCTCACTTGAGTTTCTTCTTTCTTTCCCCTTCTTGTTTCCTTTACATGCTGTCCTGGCACCTGCATCTTGAAAGATTCAAACTTGAATGATAACTGTTTACACCATCTTGTTCTTGACCTAAGTACCTGTGGATCTTCTCATTGTAGTTCCATGGCCTTGGCTATTGTTTCATACCTTTTCATCCATTTCTGCCTTTTATTCATTCCTTTCAAAACTTTTGTCTGTCTGATGCCCATTAGGTTATTTCCTCAGATCTTCTAACTTACTAACTCTTTCTCCATTTGTGTCTAACCTGCTATCTATTGACTTCGTGATTTCTATTATATCCAGAAGTGCTGCTGAGCTTATTTTCACAGCAAATTGACACTTTTTTCATAGAACACACACACACACACACACACACACACACACACGTGCACGCACGCATTTCAGTTTCTTTTTTTCTGCCTTTAATAGCCTTAAACATTCATTTTGTTTCTTTTTTTTCCAATTGTAATTTCATCCCAAGTTCCCTGGAACTCTAGCTTGCCTGCCTGCCTACCCACCCGCCTGCCTGCTCCCTTCCCTCCCTGCCTCCCTCTCTGTCTCCTTCCCTCCCTTCTTTTCCCCTTTACCAGGATTTAAGGACTTGAGCTTGCTTGGCTTACCTACTTGCTCAGCTAGTACTCTGACACTTGAGCCATAACTCCAGCCCAGCTTTTTGCTAGTTATTTTGGAGATAGAGTCTCACTAACTTTTCTGCCTAGTCTGTCTTTGAACCATCATCCAAGTAGCTAGGAATGTAAATGTGAGCCACTTAAGTCTGTCTCTAACCTTTTTTTTTTTTTTTTTTTTACCAGTCCTGGGCTTTAGCTCAGGGTCTGAGCACTGTCCTTGGACTTTCTCAAGGTTAGAGCTCTACCACTTGAGCCTCAGCACCACTTCCAGCTTTTTTCTATGCATGTAGTACCAAGGAATCGAACCTGGGTCTTCGTGCATGCTAGTCAAGCACTCCACCACTAGGCCAAACTACCGGCCTGTCTCTAACCTTTTGTCATGATCGTTATTTTCTGTTTTTATTGCATTTTAGTTTTTACCTTTCTTCTAAGCTGATCTTTAGTGGGGATTGTATTTTAGAACTCTTTGCTTCAGATCCTAGGAACCAATATAATTTCTTAGTTTTAAGCTTCCTGTATCACACTATTGAGTTAGAATTCAGATTTAGAATTTTTTTTCCAGAGAGAGATTGTTCTGTTTATTTATTTTATTTAGAGCCATGGTATACAAAATCACCCTCAGTTCCAGGGTATATAGCTTTCTTCCTTCCAGCCTTCCTTTTCATAGAGGACATTGCCCTTTGAACATCCCGACTCCATTCAAGGTTTGAGTTCTAACTGCTTCAGGGCAACTCAAGGTTTCATCTCTCTTCCCTTGGATTTCGAAATGAAAGTCTGGAAGTTCCTTCTACAGACTCAGAACCGGCCCTCCAGGTCTCCATATCCTTCTTCTTTCTGGAGGCACCATTCTCTCAGCATTCCCAGGTGTTTGTAATGGGTGAGCCTCCCCATCCCCTCTCTCCCTCCCCCATCACCACTATAAGTTTGCTACCATGTTGTTACACCACAAATCCCCCTTACCATAATATTGCCCCCTGAAATTCTGGGTCCAGGATGCAGGCCTTGAGGTGACTCTAAAGAGTGTGTTCCTTTACCTTCCAGTCCATGGAAACGTCATGAGTAAAGCCAGGCAGCAATCTGTGCTTTTGTAAATGAGAGTTTGGGAACCCAGACGACATAAAAAAACAAAACAAAAAAACTGCTTCATCATTCGTATTTCTTCAGCCTCACAGGCCTGGTATAACAGAGTGCTGTGTTTCCTCCTGTCTTCCTCCGCAACTTTGTCCATTTGTCCTTTGTCAACAGGGCAGGAAAGGGGGAGGTTGAAATGAAGTGTGGGTATAGTCCTTCGAGCTCTGCTGCAAAGATAAACCTAAATGAAGGGATTGATGGCCTGGGAACAGGCATTCTGCTCCCAGAATTGTCTGTCCATACTTTTCCCATCAGCCCCTGGATTAACCATGGTTGAAGATGCCTGAGCAGAAGGTGGTAGAATGTTCTTCCTGCCTGGTCCCTGCTGGGACGGTGTTAGGATACAAGGGGCTTCCTCTACTCCTATTCTGGAGTCGAAAAACTCTTGTTGCCTTTAACTGTGTGAAATGAGAAGAGCAAAATCCACTTGTACTCCCACTTTCTCCAGTAAGAAGGCATCTCCAAAGATGCTTCTAGAATCTTCTAAGAAAAAAAAAAAAAAACCAAAAAACAAAAAAACAAGCTATGTGTCCCTGTAGAACAACACAGGGTAATGATACAGCCTTGGGGACAGGGCCTTGGGTAGGTCTGTCTGTGTTAAAGACACTGAACATCCTCTGGGACCCACAGGGGCAGCTCCTTTCCCTCAGGGGAAACACACAGCGCACAGGATATGTCTTTCCTGTTTTTCTCCAAACCCATCCCATTGTGTTGAATGATGAAGCAGAATTTGTCCAGCAGCTATGTTTCCACCTTGGAAGTCAGGAACATTGTTTCTGAGCCTTGGCAAAGCCCACATATTAAAGAGATGGTTCTACAATCCCAGATTTTTGAACTGGCCTGGACCATAGATATTTCAATCTAGTATACTCATTGGCACCCTGCCTCCTAGTCAGGTACTCGACCACTTGAGCCAGTGACTCCCCAAGTCAGTGCTGTAATTTGGAAGCTAGAAGGTGACCTGCAACTTGTGTAATTTATGTAACTTGCCGTCACTTGGATAACTTGGGTAGCTTGGGTAAACTTATCACAGGCCATTCATCTCACCATCCAGCACTGAGCTGGCTTTCTGTGCACCCCTGTTTCTGCAAGCCTTATGCTCATGCTCTCCAGGCCCTGAGTATTTACTCTACACCCTCCACTTTAAGAACAGTTGTGCTATGGGAATGCTCTTTTATAATTATTTGTTTATTTATTTTGGATATAGAGTCTGTGTAGAGCAGCCTGGCCTCCAATTTGTTATCCTAGTGCCTTAGCTGAAATTGCCACCATGCCACTGTGTCTGTATTCTAGTAAATTTGGGGTTTTTGTGGGGGGAAGATGGGGGGTGAGAACAGTTGAATTCCAGATTTTGCACTTGCTAGGCAGGCACTCTGACCATGAAGCCATGTCATTAGTCCTGTATTTTTTTTTAATAATTATTTTTTCAGTTAGGGCCTCTCATCCTGCCCTCATGTTTACCTGGAGACAGCCAATGTGATGATGCTTCTTGTAGCTGGGATGATAGGTACATGTACCACATAGATCTTCATTATGACAGGGATCTCAGGGGAAAGCAAAGGAAGGGGTCACATTGTTCAAAAACAAGTGTACTGACTTATGCAACTCCTTATGACTTATGTAACCCTGCTGTATAACGCCTTAATGACTACAATAAAACTGTATTTTAAAAAGAGGGGCCTTTCAAACTTTTCTTTCCCATGCTGGATTCGAACCTTGATTTTCCCAAACAGTCTTACAAGTAGCTAAAATTATATAAGTGTGAACCACCACATCTAGCCTAGTGATGGAGCTTGAACTCTGGGCCTAGGAGCTATCCTTGAACTCTTTTTGCTCAAGGCTAGTACTTTATTGCTTTGAGCTACAGTGTTATTCGAGTTTTCTGGTGGTTAATTGGAGATAAGAGTTTCACAGACTTCCTTCTCAGATCTCAGCCTTCTAACTAGCTGGGATCACGGACGAGAGCCACCAGTACCTGGCTTAAAACACTCGTTTTTAAAAGCATTAAATAATTATAGACAAGTGCATAGGTTGTATTTATGTTTATTATATACATGTATAATAATGTATTGATGATATTTAGCATTTGTGCCTCTTTGAAAACCTAAGCGCAGCCAGGTGCTGGTGGCTCACTCCTGCAATCCTAGCTTAGAGTGTTGAGATCTGAGGATTAAGGTTCACATCCATCATGGACAGGAAAGTCAGTGAGACTCTTAAATCACCAAAAATCTTAAGAGTACCAGCACTGGGTAAAAAAGCTAAGGCACAATGCCCAGGTCCTGAGTTCAAACTCTAGTAGTGACAGACACAATAAATGCATGCATACATATATACATCTATACATAAGTAAGTAAATAGTTTCTAGTAATTCAGACTTAAAGTACTTTTGCATAGCAAATAGTTTATAATAGCTAAAAAAGATAAAAGCTGATAATATTTCTTAATTTCACTGATTGGCTGGTTGGGGTTCATGAAAGCTTAATTTCTGGCCAGTTAAAATATTTTCCTACTTATTTGCAATGCTAATTCATCACTCAGTTCAACGGATGGCATTTATTTCCATAACAGGTACTAGTGGGGACACGGTTTGAGGTTCCCTGAGCTCACTCAATCTACATCATCTTCTAAGTGAAACACATGCTGATTTCATGCCAAAATAATTTCAGCTTTCCCTCAGCCAGCTGAGGTCTGAAGAAGTAAACTCAATCTCTAGAAAGTCCTTAAGTTAGGATGCTACCTCAAGTCTGGTCTCAGGAGTTGCTGCATGAATGCTGCATTGATGGTATACCTGGAGAGGTGCTGTATATGTTTAGAGGAGTTGAGAGAAATGTATAAGAACTGCGACCCATCCATTTCCTTTCTGAGCTCCTGGGTGGCTTGGTAATTTATGTAACTGAGCTGTAAGATCCTCTGAACATTTAACGATAGTTATTCAGAAAGGCACTTAGGCCGATGGCTTGTTCGAAATGTCTTGCTGTTTATGATGGACTTCATGTATATTTCAATGCATTTTCTAAATGGGGGACATGGAACATTGTTCCTTTGATTAATTCATTGTTTTTTTTTTCTTTTTATTAAGTCCTCAAGGATTCCTAGGCTGGTAAATTCCAAAAAAGAATTCAGAAAAGGAAAAAATGGTAAATTGGAATTCGAGCCATGGAACTGGCCCTATTTTAAAAAAAAAATCATTGAACGTTGTACTGACTTCACCATCGGAAACGCAATAGACCTGGGTGAAGATTTATGAAAACTCATTTAGAAAAGCAAATTTAAAACTGCACACAAGAGGCACTGTGGTATGAATTTAATAAAGTTCATGGACTGTTTTGGACTATTACTTTATGACTCTGGCTTTTCAAATACTTTGCTGAACATTTTAAGTGCTATTTTTTTCTCTGTGCCTTTACTGAGGCTTGAACTCAGGGCCTCACACTTTTTTTTTTTTTGGTCAGTCATAGAGTTTGAACTCTGGGCCTGGGCACTATCCCTGAGCTCTTCAGCTCAAGGCTAGGGCTCTACCACTTGTGCCACAGCGCCACTTCTAGTTCTCTGGTGGTTAATTAGAGATGAGACGCTCACAGGCTTTTGTGCCTGGGCTGGCTTTGAACTATGATCCTCAGATCTCAACTTCCTGAAGTAGCTAGGATTATAGGTGTGAGCCACGGTGCCCTGCTACCTCAGGTGTTAGACCGCGGAGACATAGCTCCACTTTCAGCTTTTTGCTGGTGAGATGAAGATGAGTCTCTCCAACTTTTCTGCTTGGGCTGGCTTTGTGCCATGATCCTCAGATCTCAGCTTCCTGAGTAGCTAGGATTATAGGTAGGAGCCACTACAGTCTGATCCCTCCCCCTCCATCCCTCCCTCTCCCTCTCCCTCTCCCTCTCCCTCTCCCTCTCCCTCTCCCTCTCCCTCTCCCTCTCCCTCTCCCTCTCCCTCTCCCTCTCCCTCTCCCTCTCCCTCTCCCTCTCCCTCTCTCTCTCTCTCTCTCTCTCTCTCTCTCTCTCTCTCTCTCTCTCTCTGTCTGTGCACGACAGAGCCCCTTCTCTAGTCTGTACAAAACACAGTCAACATCATTGGTTTTTAGGGTTGAAGTTGAAGTCCTTTGCCCAGTTGTCCTCAAGGAAACACTGGAAATCTTGAATTACCGATCCTCACTTACTCCCATATCTACCAAATGCTTCCAGGCTTCAGGAAAGTTTAACTCCTAGTTACGCTTAGAAGTCCAGGGATTCTGTTGGGATTGGCGAGGAAGGGAGAGGGTTGGGGAGCAGGAAACATTGAACTTCAGGAGTTGGGGACTCCAGGGGTAGGGGATACTCAGGAACATGATTTTCACTGCCCGTCTCCCAGGCAAGGGCATTCCGTTTTGTTTTATGGTGCTGGGGTTCAAACACAAGGCCTTGCACACACTAGGCAGGAGTTCTCACACTGATCTACAGCCCTGGCCCTCAAGGTAGCCATGTGTACCCACCTCCCATGACGGCCATTGGTTGGTTTTGGCTGGTGCAGTGGTTCCCATTGGCCAATGGCCCTCCTTCAGTAGCTGCCAGGGCCAGGGGAAAGGGGGCCAGGCCAAGCAGACCCCAAGACAGCAGTGGGAAGGGCAGGGGCAGCCATTGGTGTCTTCCTTGCCCATCCTGTTGATTATCCTTTCCCAGTCGTGGTCATCCACCTCTCTCATTGGACCCCTCCACTGAACCCCTCTCCTCCTGGGTCCTGGCAGAGGAGATTAACTACTGTCCCCCTCTGGCCTGAGTGGGATCCATTTGAGTGTTGGGGGGTGGCCTTCATATTGGGTAGCAGGTGGGCTGTGTGATGCTGAGGGCTTGAATCTCAGTCTTTGAACGACTTTCTTTTGACAAACAACCAAAGATAAATAGGCCTTCACCACAAGTATTCATTTTCTGTCCCCCCCCAAAACAAACCAACAGCCAAATTTGATTTTATAGAAAATGTGTCTTTCTTAGGAATGGGGCTTTGACCTTGCCTTTTTACAAAGTCCTAACAGCCATCTTTTGCCTTTAAGATCTGCTTGATTTCTTCTCGAGCCTGCTTTTGTTCCCTTTTAGTGGAAAAATACTCTGAGCTACCTATGAGATATTTTTCTGAACTCAGAATGTATTTCCAGATAGAGGCTTTGGGGTGGGCAGCGTGGACTTGTGAGAGGGGTTCTATCTGTACCCTTTCTTCAGACCCGAGTGATTGGGTCCAGGGTGTTAGGTTAATGGGTGCCTGCCCAAGGATTTTTTTTTTTTTTTGCCAGTCCTGGGCTTGAGCTCAGGGCCTGAGCACTGTCCTTGGACTTTCCCAAGGCTAGAGCTCTACCACTTGAACCTCAGCACCACTTCCGGCGTTTTTCTATATGTGGCATGGAGGAATCGAACCCGGGTCTTCATGCATGCTAGGCAAGCACTTTAACCACTAGGCCAAACTCCCGGCTGCTGCCCAAGGATTTGAAGTAGCTCTGCCTGGTAGATGATTGAGTGGAAGTTACAAAGGTCTGAAGCAGAATTTTTGCTGTCTTAAACCTGCTCCTTTAGGAATCTAAATGCATTTTGCTTTACTTGGACCCTAAACAGATTTGTTCTACAAATTCATCATAAACACCAAACTCTGTAGCTAAAAAGCAAAAACACCTGACAGCCACAACCAGGTGCTTGCTGTCTGTTTGGATATTGTGTCAAAATAGTTCCAAGATCTAAGAATAAAAATCCCCGACGAGGTCAACCGAGTCTTCCAGAAAGCTGCCTCAATGAGGGAGGGGATGGAGAGTTGGGGGAGGGTTAGAAATCAGAAAGGATATCAGAGATGATAGAGAAGTAAGCTCGATTTCTCTGGTGTCATTTGAAGTCTTGCATGATGAGCTTTGTGTTATGAACTTAGCATTAAATCTGGGTGCTTGTGGCTCATACCTGTAATCCTAGCTACTCAGAAGGCTGAGAGGCTGAGGATGGGATCAGTTCAAAACCAGTTGGAGGGCCACGAGTTTGGCCTAGTGGTAGAGTAGCTTGCCTTACATGCACAAAGACCCAGGTTTGATTCATAGAAGAAACTGGCAGTGGTGCTGTGGCTCTAGCCTTGAGAAAGCCCAAGGATAGTGTTCAGGCCCTGAGCTCAAGCCCAGGACTGGCAAAAAAAAAAAAAAAAAAAAAAAAAAACAAAAACAGTCCAGGAAAGTCCATGAGACTCATATCTCCAGTTAACTACCAAAATGTCAGAAGTGGAGATATGGCTCAGTGGTGGAGTGCCAGCTTTAAATGAAAAGCTCAGGGAGAAAGTATTGCTGTGGCTCAAGTGTTAGAGCACTAGTCTTGAGCTAAAGAGCTCAAGGACAGGACCCAGGCCCAGAGTTTAAACCCCATGACAAACAAAATCAAAAACCCAGGGACAGGGCCCAGGTCCTGAGTTCAAGCTGCAGGACTGGTACCCAAAAAAGAAAAGAAATTATCATTAGTCCAGAGCTGTCAGCGAAACCTCATCAGTTTTTTTTTTCCCTAACGTCATTGCCTGTCGTATTGTAGTTAGTCAACATTTTCTTCTTACTCATTTCCAAATAGTGACAATGTCTTCATTTTCCTCTTTTTTTTTCACAGCATCGACAGTTTTCAACTACATCAGGCAGATATTTTATAGAGTATTTCTGCAACTTGAGTTCTTCTGATATTTTCAGAGGTGGAAGGCTTTTATCACCTGAGTTTTTGGCAATACTTTCTTGTTTGATTGTTTTTGAGATAGGGTTGGTCTTACTGTTTAGCCCTGGCTAGACTTGACCTGCGGAGCCCTCAGCTTCACTCTCCTGAGTGCTGGGATTACAGGTGTGTGTCACCACTCCTAGTTAGGTGAAGCTAATCTTGATTTCTAAAGATGTCAATCAGAGTTACCCACTATGAATTCACTAATTTCCCTTCCTTTATTCATTAGAAGTGAATCACTAAGTCTAGTCTACATCCAAGGCACAGGAGTTGAAACTTTATCTCCTATATGAGAAGAATCAGAGAACTGATAGACATTTTGTGTGTGTGTGTGTGTGTGTGTGTGTGTGTGTGTATGTGTGTGCACGCGCGTGTGCGTATGTATATTTGGACATATGCTTAGAGGCTGTACAAGAATCCTATTGTGAAGTTTGCCCACTGATATTAAAATCAGCAGGTCTTGCATGTTGCAGTATTTCTCCCGCGTTCTATGGGCGATTTTCTGCTGCTTCCTTCTGTGTTTATTATGTGCATTTCCTCTTTTCTCCATTTATTTATTTAATCATTTATTTATATCAGGATGGACTCACAGATATTTATTTTCTTCTCTGGGTGAGGGATGGTATCGGGAGTGAAGTCCCTGAGAAGGCCAGCATGGATGACCTTCTGTGGGGAGATGAGGCCGGAAGAAGAGGTTGGGCGGGCCCCTCTTGGTCAGGTAGAGGCATGCGAAGGAAGGAGTTCTCTCAAATTAACTTTTGGATTCTTAGGCAAGATATTTTCTGTAACAACAGTGGGAAATTGATCTTTTTGGAATTTCAATGAATAGCATTGGCCCAAATTCTTGGCCCCTAAATTAGTATTTCTCAATCTTAGTGCTGTTGACATTTAGATTGCAGTGTGTGTGTGTGTGTGTGTGTGTGTGTGTGTGTGTGTGTGTCTGTCTGTCTATGTGTAACCATGTGTCCGTGTCCTGAGACTTGAACTCAGCACCTGGGTACTTTCTCTGAGCTTTAGTGCTCAAATCTAGTGCTCTACCATTGGGCCACAGCCCCAGTTCTGGTTTTTTGCCTGTAAATTGGAAATAAGAGTCTCATGGACTTTCCTGCCCAGGCTGCCTTTGAACCATAATCCTCAGCTCACAGGCTTCTAGTGACGAGGATGACAAGGGTGAGCCTGGAGGATGTTTAACACCATCCACAGTCTCACTGCCTCCCAGATGCAGGAAAGATTCTTTCCCATCACTCCCACAATGCTTCCCCCAAGTGTTATCAGGTAACATTACTTGTCCCTTAGGGGAGCACAAGTCACCATGATGAAAACCACAGCCCACCTGGAAGGGATGAGGGAGGGACAGTCTTTGCTTTCCTGGCTAGGTAATGAATGCTCTGGCCCCAGCCTCAACTAGAGGACAGAAGTTCCAATCAGGGAGGGGGTGGTTCTAGAATAGCTGGTGTGTTTGTAGTCATGCTTGGCGTGGAGAACTGTTTGGCTTTTCTCCGTGGTAGTTCCTGGGTGGGCCATGTAAAGCGACTGGGTGGTTGTTTACAATTTGGGAACACAGGTGGGTTACCAGAAAGACCATTTGGCCAAAATCCACTCTTGACACCTACTGGACCAGGGAACACAGTGGCTGCTGGTAAAGTTGTTTTCTGAGACGTTTGAATTCTCCAACAATGTTTGGGGCCTCATCTTTTTGCCCCTTTGATATGTTTTTAGATGACACTGTCATTTCGAACTCAGCAAAAGTGACCAAGTTGAGGAGAAAAGAGGCCCAGGCTGAGCCCAGGATGGTCTTGTTCGGCTCGGCCGCTATCGCCACCTGTTGGTTTTTGGCAGAACTGATGCCTTTGCCAGTGCTGAAGCTTTGTGGGTTGCATGGACTTGAAAGTTAGTTGCCAGGCGGAGAGAACCTGCTTTCTGCCAGGGCCCAGAAGACTGGAGGGGATGTGGGTTTGCTTTTAAGTTAGAATGAGGAGTCAGAGAGTAGCTGGATACCAGTAGCTTAGACCTGTAATTCTAGCTACTTTGGAGACCTGCGATCTGAGGATTGCAGTTCCAGGCCAGCCTCAGTTTCCATTGCACTTTGAGTTCCCTGTGCCTCTGATAGAAGCTGAGAACTCTCTTCCTCCCCTCTTGATCTCACTGGTGGCCGGGCACTATGAGCAGGCTTTACTGCGGTTGGACTTAGCTTTGGTGGTGGGGCCCTTCTCAGGGTCTTCCACAGCAAAGCTCGCCCCTTTGTCTTTCTGAAAGAGACCCTTCCTTCTTAACTCCCCTCCTGAAACAAGAGTCAGGTGTGTTTTCTGGAACTGGGGGTTCATTTTGGGGAGCGCCCAATTGAGCCAGGGACACAGTAGTCCCTGTTCAGGCTTTTTTTTTTTTTTTTTTTTTTTGAAATCTCAGAGCCTTGACTTTCCTTCCCTTCCTTTCTCTGTGGTTCTCACCAATAAGCCCCCCTTTGGTGGGCCCCATGAGAGGTGGGGGGGTGCCTTTTTTATTGCTTTCTGCCAAGCCCCCACCAGGTCTCCTCTACTTCCAAACTTTCTCCCCAGAGGAGAACAAAAAGCAAACATGGAAACACAAGGCTGATTTGTTTATGCTGGGAGAAATCTCTTCAAAATCACCGGAAAATAAAAGAGAAGGGATAGCCCTCCCCGTCCTTTTTATTGGTTTGCTTCTCAGTAAACATTGAGAGGATCTCCATGGATCTGTCTGGAGAGACCTGAGTGCTAATGACACACGCAGAAGCCTTTCAGTAGCTTCTGTCAGTGCGAAGGCCTTGCCACTACTTGTGAGTCCTTTGAATGCTGAGTTTATATATGGACCCTAAACTGAGTTTGTGGCATTGTTGCTGTTTGTAATCCCTTCCTCCTCCAGATGTTCTTCTCCATCTCCTCTGTTACCCAGCAGCCCCAGTGGTGGGTACCTAGCTGGGGAGGCAGTGAACCCCATCAGCTGGGTATCAAATTACACCCACAAAGAAACAGCTTTTCTAAGCATCTGGAATTCCAGAGCATCTTCCTCATCTATCCTGCCTTGCTCCCCACCCTAGATGCCTGTATCCCCCTTAAATTTTGCTTTCTTTTATTTCCAGATATATATATATACACAAAACTAAATATATTTATATATATATTAATACATACAAATGTATTTATAATAAGTAATATATAATTTAGGTACAAAACTAAATATATGTATTTATATGTATGTAAATAAAGTATTTATATATAAATGAGTAAGTAAACTAAATACTTTATGTTGGTACTAGAGCTTAGGGTTATAGCTACATGATATTCCTGGATAGAAGAGTGTTTTGCAGTCTCTAAATTTCTGAGTTGCTAAGATTACAGGCAGGAGCCCTGACACCTAGCTCTCACTCTCTTTTATAGAGTTTTCCTTCCTCTGGAAATGAGCTGTGTCCAGCCTGGCCCTGGAGGAGGTTGTTTAGCAATAGTGCTTTGTAAACAGAACACACTTAACACATTTCCTGGTACTCACACTTTTAATCCTCAGCTCTCTTACTCTCCTCTTCCTGGGCGGGAGTGTGAATCACTCAGGAGCTTTTCCCATTGAGACAGTAGATGGAGAAGGGAAGAATTGGATGACCCACCAGGGGCCGAGCTGGGCGGGGACGCTTTCTGGTTAGCAGTTTCACCACAAGAACATGGCTTTCTCAGAATTGTCAAGGTCGTCATGGAAATAAATCATTATCTTGGCTAATTAATTCAGCCATCCAGGGGGTCAGGAGAGGATTCACCCTGAATCCTCTGAGTTCTCAGTTCACAGAGGCCATCAGATTTCACTCTGGATACTCATGGTTGGGTTTTGTTTGGGGGTATTTTTTTGAGGGAGGGACCTCAGTGAGAAGGATGCTGTCACTTAATTCCCAGTACTTGGCAACAAGCAAGTCAAATAGGAAAAGAGATCAAGTTGCTGGGTTCTGCTCTCTCATACCTGTAATCCTAGGTACTCAGGAGGCTGAGATATGAGGCTAGACGTTCAAAACCAACCTGGGCAGGAAAGCCCATGAGACTCTTATCCTAAACTCACTATCAAAAACATTGAAAGTGGGGCCAGGAGTTTGGCCTAGTGGTAGAGTGCTTGCCTAGCATGCGTGAAGACCCGGGTTCGATTCTTCGGTACCACATACATAGAAAAAAAGCCAGAAGTGGTGCTGAGGCTCAAGTGGTAGAGCTCTAGCCTTGAGAAAGTCCAAGGACAGTGCTCAGGCCCTGAGCTCAAGCCCAAGACTGGCAAAAAACAACAACAACAACAAAAAACAAACAAACAAACAAAAAACATTGAAAGTGGGGGCTAGAAATTTGGCCTAGTGGTTTAGTGATTGCCTAGTATGCACGAAGACCTGGGTTCGATTCCTCAGTACCATATACACAGAATAAAACAGAAGTGGTAGAGCTCCTCTAGCCTTGAGAAAGCCCAAGGATAGTGTTCATGCCCTAGGACTGACAAAAAAAAAATAAACAAACAAACAAAAAAACCTATGGAAGTGATGCTGCAGCTCAAGGAGTAAGGGGTAGCCTTGAGCCCAAGAGCTCAGGGACAATGACCAAGCCCAGAGTTCAAAGCCCCATGATCGACAAAAAAGCTGGAAGTGGTGCCATGGCTCAAGTGGTAGAGCACTAGCTTTAAGCACAAAAGCTCAAACCTCAGGACCTGCACCACACGCGCGCACACACACACACACACACACACACACACACACACACACACACAGACCAACTTGTAACATGTGACAGTCATCTGAAGGGGAAAAGAAAAAAATAAGTAAATTTGGAACTGGGTGTGCATTGCTCTGGCCTTTAATCCTAACATCTCGGGAGGCTGAGAGCTGATGATCATGGTTCAAAACCCCAGCCAGGGCTGGGAAGTTCGTGACACTGGGAAGTCCGTGACATTCGTATTCCTAGTGTACCACCAAAAAGTTGTAAATGGGGGTATGGTTCAAGTAGTAGAGTGCCAGCCTTGAGTGAAAAAGCTCAGTGCCCAGGCCCTGAGTTCCAGCCCTAGTGTTGACACCAAAAGGAAAAAAACGAGAGGGGGGGAGTCCTCCCTCTCCGCTGCCTCCTGACTCCTCCCCCATCCTGTGGGTTGCAGGGAGGGCTGGCTGGCTTCAGATGTTTGTCAGTGACATGTGAAGGCACACATTGAGTAAAGGCATTTTCTTCCTAATGTTCATTTCTATTTCCGTGGTTTGCTTCAGTACTTCTCTTTAATTAATGCTGCTTAGGCTTGCTGATGAATAATTCAGACTCGTCCAAGCAACAGATGTCAAGGGATTCAAAATGACTTGCCCTGAATTATTTATTATTTCCCCAAAAGTAACAGGTTTGTTGAACAAGGAACAGGCAACACAGATGTAGATGAAGGATTGTCGGCAGGCAGAAAGGCCTGCTTCTGGACCCCCTTCCTGCCTGTACTAGGCCCGGCCAGGATTCCACTGTGCACGTCGCTCTCCATGCGTTGCTTGAGGCCCCAGGACATTCATCCTCTCCTTGAGTAGCTGGAATCTGGTTTGGTTTCTACTCTCAGGGGAGAACAAAACCTAAGTGGGAATTCATCCTGGAATATAATGAACCAGTGTCAGCTTGCAGTTGTTTTTCACACATAATGACTTAATGGAAGGTTTCCAGGAAGAGGGGACAGCTTTGTTTTCAAGAGTATAGTAAGAATAGAGAAGAGGCATAGTAGCATACACCTGTAATCCCAGCGTTCCAGAGTCTATGGCAGCAAGACTGGAAGCTTAAGCTAGCCTAGGTTATAGTTTGAGAGTCTATCTTTGGACAAGATCAAAAAAGAGACCTCACACACAGACAAAGAAAATAGAGTTTTAGAAGGAAAATAGAATTTGTCAGATAGTTTAAAGTTTATACACAGGAATGATTGCAGTGTTTTGTGGGGGTGGGGTGCAGTTGAGGGGCTTGAACTCAGGGCCTGGGCACTGTCACTGAGCTTTTGTGTACAGGCTAGTGTTCTACCACTTACTCCACATCTGACTTTTTGGTAGCTAATTGGAGATAAGATTCTCGCGGACTTTCCTGCCCTTAATCCTCAAATCTCAGCCTCCTGAGTAGCTAAGACACGAGCCCTTAGCTAGAAGGATTGCATTTTGTTATTTTTGTGGTGGTTGGAGAATTTGAACTCTAGACTTGAGACCTGAGTGCTGTCCCTGTGCTCTTTTGCTCAAGGCTAATAGTGCTCTACCACTTTGAGCCACAACACCACTTTTGGTCTGAACCCCAATTTTCAAATCTTAGCCTCCTCAAAGCTGGAATTACAGGCATGAGCTACCCGGCTTAGAATAATTGAATTTTAAAAAGCAAAAATGCTGGGTTGGTAGTGTGGCTTAGTGGTAGAGAGCTTGCCTAGCATGCATGAAGCCCTGGGTTTGATTCCTGAGTATCACATAAACAGAAAAAGCCAGAAGTGGTACTGTGGCTCAAGTGGTAGAGTGCTAACCTTGAGCAAAAGAAGCTCAGGGACAGTGTTTAAGCCCTGAGTTCAAGTCCCAGGACTGGCACAAGAAAAAAGCAAACCCCCCCCCCCCTTAAAGTCCAACCATGAAAGAATAAATTCTGGTTTCTGGTAAATTCAAGGGATGGAATAATATATAACCATCAAAATGATATAAATGCATTATTTGGAAAAATATCAACATATGAACCAGTTTCATTTCTGTAGAATAATAGGAAAATGTGGGTTCTTTTTTGTTTCATAGGCATGTACAAAATATTAATAGTGGCTAGTTAGGGTGAGGGAGATACAGGGTGACTGGTTTTGATCTGGTGTATTTTCTCACCTGCTCCCCTATCATTCTGCATGTTAATTTA
This sequence comes from Megascapheus bottae, assembly GCF_031878675.1. Taxonomy (NCBI): domain Eukaryota; kingdom Metazoa; phylum Chordata; class Mammalia; order Rodentia; family Geomyidae; genus Megascapheus; species Megascapheus bottae. The sequence continues at coordinate 15,165,034 of NC_143525.1, forward strand.
CATCTGACCTTGTTCCAAAAAATATTAGTCTGGGTTATAGAAAAAGCAGGTTTCTGGGAACCCCCTAAATGAAAAATAATTGCTAACAAGATCCAGATTTGAAAAGTACTGTTTTGCAAATGGTGCTTGGTCTAGAAATCAAGACTTACGCGTGGGAAGGAGCTTCATGCCGCCTGTGCAAATGAGGAACCAAGAACCAAGATGTGAAAAGCTCAGGCCTCTTGCTGGACCAGGGTTCATCTGTGGCAGAATGGCGCTTCAGATTGGGGTCACGGGTGGGGTGGGGGCTCACTATCACATACCACGCCAGCCTCTGTGCAGGCTGCTGTATCACTTACCTTGCTTCCCAATCTGAAAGGCTGGCTGTAATAGCACATTCCTATAATCACAGCACCAGGAAGGCAGAAGCAGGAGGATCTTAGGTTTGAGGTTAGCCTGGGCTATGCAGGGAGACTCAGGTTCTGAAACAAACAAAGAACAAAACCTGCCAAAATGCACCTACACGATTTTAGGTATTTTTCTTTTTCTTTTGGAGGGTACCCAGGGCCTGATGCTTGCTGAGCCACCCATGCAGTTTTTACTTGTTTGGTTTCCAGATAGTGTCTCACAATTTGGTGGAGGAAGGCCTTTAACCACAATCCTATCTCTGCCTCCCAGGTAGCTGGGATGACAGGTGTATGCGCTACAATACCTGGCTATACAATATTGTGTGTGTGTGTGTGTGTGTGTGTGTGCACATATGCATATGTCTATGTGTGCATACATGCATGTTGGTACTGGGGTTTGACTTCAGGGCCTCCCATCTCACTTGGCTTTCTCACTCAAGGCTGGTGTTCTGCTACTTGAACCATACCTCCACTTTTGACTTTTTGCTAGTTAATTGGCAATAAGGGTCTCAGACTTTCCTACCCAGGATGGCTTCAAACCATGATCCTCAAGATCTCAGCCTCCTGAGTAGCTAGGATTACAGGTAGAAGCCACTGGTGTCCAGCAAGGATGCGTTTTAACTCGTCCATGTTGTGTGAAAAAAAGGTGGTCATGCTGGGCATGCGTGGCTCACACCTGTCATTCTAGCTACTCAGGAGGCGGAGAAGTGAGGATCAGGGGTCAGAGGCAGTCCAGGCAGAAGTCTGTGAGACTCTTATCTCCAATTAACCATTCAATACCGAAAGTGGTAGTGTGGCTCAAATGGTAGAGTGCTAGTGTTGGGCACACCGAGGCTTAGGGATACCACCACCAACAAGGATAAAAAAAGGAAGGGTGAGCCACAAGCTAACAGATGCTTCTGGAAGACAGCTTAAATGCATTAGATTGGTCTGCACTGAAGATTAAGGGACCGTGTGACTTAATAACTTGTGTATTGAAGACTGGCCTGCACATGTTAACTCTGTCCTAAAACTGTAGCCACGCTAATTGAGTTTAGAAGCAGTATGGCAATTACTCTCTTTTGGTTTTTGCTTCTAAGATTCATGAAATAAAAGATCAAAGGTTGCAAGCGATTACGCTGCAGCTCCACCACAGCAGTGTTTGCTAAGTATCTGGCTCTGTTGCTAGTGGTTTTTAGTGTGTCTTTTCTTCCGAAATATACTAAGACAATCTCTCCCTTTCCATAATGGATGGTCTTCCCACTGTTGAAATGTGCCAGAAAATGCTCTTAGGCTCGGCAGAGTTTGGAATATAGAACATTCTCATAGTCTTGGGCTAAGATATTACAGATAGAGATTGATGATGGTGGCTGTTTTATGAGCTAAATTTTCTCTTATGGGCAAAAGTTGGTGCATGACATGGCATAATGATGGAAACTCCGCCTCCTCCCCTCCCCCTCCTCCTCCTCCTCCTCCTCCTCTTCCTCTCCCCCTCCTCCTCTTCCTCTCCCCCTCCTCCCTCTACTCCCCCTCTTCCTCCCCTTCATCTCCCTCCTCCCCCTCCTGCTACTGCTGCTGCTGCTCCTCCTCCTCCCCCTTCCTTTTTCTCTCCCTTCACTCTCTCCTCTGTTAAACTCAGTGCCTGTCTGCTGTCCCTGAGCTTTTGTGCTCTAGGCTAGTGCTCTACCACTCGAGCCACAGGCCCACTTCTGACTTTTTTTAGTGTGCACTTGAGCTCAGCAGGATGTCCAGGTCACAGGTGCTGAGCTCTGTGGACTGGCACATGCAAGAACTATTCATTTGCAAACTCTAGGAAGGAACATTTCATTTGTTCCTGCTGCCAACGTTTGGACTTCATACGGAATCATCAGGACACATTTTTTTTGACAGTCCTGGGGCTTGCGCTCAGGGCCTGAGCACTGTCCTTGGACTTTCTCAAGGTTAGAGCTCTACCACTTGAGCCACAGCACCACTTCCGGCTTTTTTCTATGTATGTGGTACCAAGGAATCGAAGCCTGGTCTTTGTGCATGCTAGGCAAGCACTCTACCACTAGGCCAAACTCCCAGCCCTAGGATACATTTTTTTTAGGCCACGTGTGATGCTGGGGACTGGGGTCTGAGGGTGGAAAAGTGTGACAAGTTTACTTAGATGCCTGGCAAGAGTTCAGACCCATGGACATGGGGGCCAGTCACCAGGGCTGAGTGATTCCCTAGGGAACGTCTTCCAGTCTTCCTGTTGCATCCTCTCTGCGGGATCATCCCGGAGGTTGAAGAATGGAGACAGTGAGGACCACTGGACTGAGAGAAGCTGTGATTTTTTTTTTCCTTCTTCTTTTCTATCTATTGCTAGGGTATCCACGGAGGAGAAAGCTTCTGAACTTGAAAGGTTTATATCCCTGAACAGCCCCAAAGAACCATTGTAGGGCAGGATTTTTTCCTTGCTGAAGTTATTTATTTATTTATTGCATTTAGAATACTAAGCAAAAAAGGGAAAGACCAGGGCTGGGAGTTTGGCCTAGTGGTAGAGTGCTTGCCTAGCATGCACGAAGACCCGGGTTCGATTCCTCGGTACCATATACATAGAAAAAAGCCGGAAGTGGTGCTGAGGCTCAAGTGGTAGAGCTCTAGCCTTGAGAAAATCCAAGGACAGTGCTCAGGCCCTGAGCTCAAGCCCAGGACTGGCAAAAAAAAAGGGGAAAGACCAAAGACTAGCCCCTCTATAACAATGTTTGAATCAATCCATCAAAGAGAAAAGCGGGGCTCACTCAATTAGCTAATAAATGGCATTATTTGTCTTTCTTTTTTCTTCCTCCTCCTTTCCTTTCCCTTTCTTTGTATCCTTTTCTTTTTCCTTTCATTTCCCCTTCCTTCCTTCCTTCCTTCCTTCCTTCCTTCCTTCCTTCCTTCCTTCCTTCCTTCTTTGTGTCTGCCACTCCTGATGGTTAAAGTCAGGTCCTAGGCACTGTCCTTGGGCTTGTTTTTGCTCAAGGCTGGTATTCTACCACAAAGCCACATTCCCAGCCCATGTTGTTTGTTTTCAGTTTTATTTTTCTGGAGCCAGGCGTGGAACCCAGCCCTTCAATTGCCTTCCCCATGCTAGGTACACACTCGTGGTTTGGGTTTTGCTCTCCTCCTCCTCCTATTTCTCCTCCTCCTCCTCCTCCTCCTCCTCCTCCTCTTCTCCAAAAATGAGATGCAAATGACCATGCATGATGACATTTGGAACCAAGAAGAGGACTTGGGTCATACTTATATCCGCATGTCATAATGTAAGCTGATGATGAATGAGTTCACATGTCAGGACCCCACCCCTTTCATTCTTGGCTTTAAAAGGAGAATGTGGATCAACACATCATTTGGAAGAAGGAAATTAATGATAGTTTTTGGCATGTCCATTCTCATTTGTGGTGAGGGGGGGAAGGACAACATAGAAAGCCCCCTGCCCCCCAGACACACACACACACACACACACACACACACACACACACACACACACACACACACACACACACACACACACATCCTGTGCTCACAGTAATGAGCAGGTGGATTAGAGGCCCTTCCTCCCCAGGTGCTCTTGGAACTTTCTAGAGCCCCACAAGCAGCCTTCAGGGCTGTTCTGATCCCTAAATAAAAGGATCTGTAGGTAATAAGAAAGCAGAAATGTCCTTCAGGCCAGGGAGACTGTTCCAGAAGCTTGGAGGCCTTTTGAAGTATGGGAGGCTTCTCGGCAGGCCCTGCTTCCTGTGGAGCTGGGGTCTTTGTCTCCTTGGAAATTTGTGACTTTCTTGCCACCAGCTACCTGAGGCCTGGAGCTGTTCTGATTCACATGTCTTCCTGGGATTCTTTTAGACTCACTCCCCATGGGCATGTGAGTGGCTCAGGTTTTAGTGTGTGTGTGTGTGTGTGTGTGTGTGTGTAAATACACATGTTGTATTCTCTCTCCCTCTCTCTCTCCCCTCCCTCCCTCTCCCTCTCTCCCTCTCCCTCTCCCCCTCTCTCTCTCCCCCTCTCCTTCCCTCCCTCCCTCCCTCTCTCCCTCTCCCTACCTCCCATATTAACACAGCTAATGCAGTTGGTGCAGGAGCTGAAGAGGGAACACTCTTTAACCCTGAGCAACTTAATTTTAACTTCCCCAGTAGCTCCTCCAGGCCCATGGGAAAGTGAGAGGGAGGAGACCTCCGGGCCAGTCTGGCCTCTGGAACCCAAGGCCCAAGGCAGCCCCCACGCCAGCCCTGTCCCGCATGGCCAGGCTGAATGACGCACAGCCAGTCTCTGCAGCTGCGGCACTTGACTTGGGGCCTGGCTGGCGGTTCCCAGGATCGCCCAGGACACAGGCAGATCTGATGTATCCCAGATCTGCCAGATGTGGGAGCCGCCGTGAGTCACGCTGGGAGATTCATTAAGAAATGCTTTCTGGGTCAGCTGGGCACTGAGCTGGGCGGCCTCCCCTGACATCACCCGGGCTTTGGAGGTATTGAGTCCACATGCAGGAATTCTCAATTTGTCAGAAATGGCAGCCAGGTTCTCTCTGCATTATCATTGACCCACAGCTCCACTTCTGGCTTTTTGGGGTGGTTCACTGGAGATAGAGTCCCTCAGACTTTTCAGGCTGGGCTGTCTTTGAACCATCATCCTCAGATCTCATACTTTTATCAAATTATATGTTATAGAACAACAACAACAACTTGGTGGTGGTGTAGATTCAGGCATCTACTGGGGAGTGTCTTGGAAGAGGGCCTTACAAAGATGGGGGGCATTGCTGACCTCAGTGTCCCAGTAGAGCCCCCTCCCCCCCCCAAATATATAACCTCTGCCCATTATGACACATGTCCTGGTTTTTACTCAAGGCCTTGTGCTTGAATAAAGGAATTAAGTCCAGCCTTAGACATAAAAAGTATTTAGAAGCTGTGCAAATCCCAGCCACTGGGAGAGCAGAGTCAGAAGGATCTCAAGTTTGAATCCAGTCCACGCTTGTTATCTCTAGAAACAAAGTGCAAACAAAAGGTGGGGGGGGCAACTCCACTTCCAATTTTCTGGTGGTTAATTAATGAGAGTGTCATAGACTTTTCTGCCCCGGCTGGTTTTGAACCAAGATCCTCCATTCTTGGCCTCCTGAGTTGCTAGGCACTGGCACCTAGCTTAGTGTGTCCTTTTTAAACATCATACCTGGAGTTGAGATCTAGCAGTATTTGACTACCTGTGATATTTGATGCATCATCTATGCTATTTCCTATTTATTAACACAATAAAAGCAACAAAACAACAGCAACAACAAAAATCTAACAACAAAAAAAGCACCAGTACAGCAAAAGGTGATTGTCTTCACCCCTGCCTTTTTATCTCCCTCAGTTCTGCAAATGAATGCTGTTATGAAGTTACTGTTAAACTTAAATAGTATCATAGTAGTACCACAGTATCTGCTCATAGTTGCTTATCTGTATGATTGTCCCTAAAAAGAGACGGTGATGGGTATATGTTGTCAGCCATTGTACACATACCTGATCTCCACCCATAAGACCAGAGGACAGAATGTGCTGTAACACAATGACAATAGACTTGTAATAACCATCACCAGGCTACAGCTTGCAAGTCAAAGCAAAGGAAAGAATTTTAATTGCCTCTCTTCTTTTGGCAAGATGGTACTTTGTTTTGCTTTGTTTTCCTAACCTCTCAGAGCTGTAAATTATGTTTTCTCGTGTTTTGTTTAGCCTTATTCTGATTATAAAAGGACTACATGCTTATGGAGACCATTTAGGAAATTCTAAAGGAAATAGAAATTCCATAACCCTGACATAGCCTTTTGTTTTGTTGTTTGGTTGAGAGAAGTTCTCATATGTGGCTTAGACTGACCTTCAGCTCAAGATCATCTTGTTTCGGGTCCTTAAGTGCTAGGCATACAAGCATGAATCACCTGGCCTACCTCAGTGATAATTAGTCTTAATATTTTAGAGAGGGGTAGCTAGTGATTTCTCTCTCTCTCTCCCTCTCTCTCTCCCTCTCTCTCTCCCTCTCTCTCTGTCTCTCTCTCTCTCTCTCTGTCTGTCTCTGTCTCTGTCTCTGTCTCTGTCTCTCTCTCTCTCTCTCTCTCTCTCTCTCTCTCTCTCTCTCTCTCTCTCGCCTTCCCTTCCTCCTTCTCTCTCCCTCTCCCTCCCCTTCCCCCTTAAATATTTCTTTGTATCTCTTTTAACATTTAAAATACTGTCTGGATTTGGAGTTGAAAGTTATGTTAAGCTTTGGAGTTATGTAACAGATGCTCATCTATTTTTTTTTTTTTTTTTTTTTTTGCTGTCCTGGGGCTTGAACTCAGGGCCTGAGCACTGTCCTTGGGCATTTTTCAAGGCTAGCAGTTGAGCCACAGTACCACTTCTGGCTTTTTTCTGTGTATATGGTACCAAGGAATCAAACCCAGGTCTTCATGCATGCTTAAGCAAGCACTCTAACACTAGGCCACATTCCCAGCTCTCCTCTTTTTTTTTTTTTTTTTTTAACGTTTGGTTACAACTTTGATTATAGCACCTAAGATTTCATATATAATATTCTTTTTGTTATTTTTCCTTCCATTCTTCTTTCCTTGATTTTTTTTTTCAGTACTATGGTTTGAACTCAGGGCCTCTCCCTGTCCTGTGCTCTGTCACTCAGCCATGTGCACAACTTTTTTTTTTTTAAGCTATTTTTCAGATAAGATCTTGAGTTTTTGCCATAGTTCTCCCAGACTTTAACTGGGATTATAGGAGTATACCATCATGCCTAGCCTTTGATGTTTCTTTTGTGTGACCTCTCCTGTTTCATTTTGCTTTGGTTATGTCTTTTACAAGCAAAATGACACTAAAAACTAAAGTTTAGTTTTTCAACACAATATGACAGCACTTAAATAAGTAAGCAGAACTTATTTGTATCTATTATTATGACTTAAAATATCTCATTTCTGCCATCTTGTTTTATTTTTAAATTGTTATGTAGTACCTTAAAAAATAATTCCTGTGGTTTGTTTATATGTGCTCTGCCTTCTTGAGTAGTTTGAAAATTCCCATTTTTTTTTTTAAAGTCACCTTTAGATATTGCCAAAGCCTTCTCTACCTTTGCCTCTTCTGATGATCAAGGTCAAAGTGTGCTTTTATTTCCCCTCTCTTCCCTATTTCTACCTCCAACAATGTGTAGAACTAAGAGTGTTAACAGTACATGTTTAGCATCATGTATTTTATTTTTTTGGTTAGAGCTAGGGACTCTACCTCAGCCCTTTTTATACTGATTTTGTTTGCGGTAAGACCTCACTTCCTACCCAAGCGCATGCCTGGACTTTGAGCCACCTATTTTAGACTTCCTGTAATTGTGGGCTGCCTTGTTCTCTTCTTCCATAGAGAACAAAGTCTTGTGGCCTGCTATTGAAGCTAGAGTCTCATCCTGCCATGTAGGTAAGATAAGAGGTATTCCCCATCCCTGCCTAGCTCTTGGTTAAGATAGATCTGTTGATCTTTGCTGCTCAGGCTGGCCTTGAACCACGATCTTGCTGTTTTCAGTTTCTCAGGATTACAGGCATAAGACACTGGCACCTTAGTCTGACTGTGCTTCTTTTCTTATTCTGATAAAAACTGAGTTCAGTAACTCTCTTTTGAACATTTATTGTGTGCAGTGGATGGGAGAAGCACAAATTCTCTAAACTTTTCACTTAGTCATTGGGGACTGCTTAAATTTTAATTCGTCTAAGCAGATACTTTCTGTTTTGAGGAAGGGTCTTGTGGCCCCGGCTGGCCTTGGGCTCAAGGTCCTCCTGCTTTAGCACCTAAGTGCAGGAATTGGAGGTGAACCACGCCTGGTTCACCATTGCCAATTTCCAAAGAATATTTAAGAATCTAGAAGATGCAGAAAAGATACTTACTTAGAGAAAGCAAGTGATATATGCAGTGTGAATCTCCAGCCATCGAAGAATTGCAAAAACAGGATCAGAGCTAGAAAGAATATGTTCTGAAGTGATAGGCTTGTTTGTGTCTGGATTCATTGATTAAAAACAACAGACCATGTCTGGGATGTAATGTTTCTGTAATGAAAACCAGGTGGGGAGGAGGCTGGGTGGTCAGGGCTCAGGCTTTAGGATCACAGGGGACAGTCCCCTGTCCTCAGGTGGCCACGGCTTTCTCATTTGAACTCCTGGGAAAGGTGGGGTCCAGTTGGGAGTCCCTGGGAGAGTGAGTGACTGTGAATAGGTGAAGCTGTAGAAGGAACCCAGGGGACATGGTTGGAGGAGGAGAGGCATGTGAGAGAAAGGCAGAGGCAGGAATGGAGCAGGTGGGAAGCTTTGTGGGCCACCAATGCCAGGCTTGGGTGGGCGTTGGTGAAGGCCCAGCCAGAGAGAGCTGTGACTATGGGAGAGAGTTCTATTTTGTTGTCTGCTTTGGAAAAAACCATCAAAAGCTTGAGCTTTAAGGTGAAGCGAGAGAATTCTGTCCTGGCTGGACACAGGAAGGGAGGAGGAGGAGGAGGAGGAGGAGGAGGAGGAGGAGGAGGAGGAGGAGGAGGAGGAGGAGGAGGACGACGACGACGACGACGACGACGACGACGACGACGACGATGATGACCAGGACAACCATGACTATGACTGAAGGCTGGGAGAGGCCAGGACTACAAGGAGGCTAGCTGTGGAGTCTTCTCTTTCTCCAGATGATCCTTTTGGGATGCCTGCCCTGCATTTCTTGCCGCCTCTACGCTGTGATTGTGGGGTTCCATCGCCATGTCTGCCTCTCCTCGCTGGCATCAGCAGCCTTGTGGTGCAGGCCAGACCACCATCCTGGCCCACTTTCCTGCTAGAAAGCCCTGGCGGATCCCCGTTGCATCCCCTTCCCAAACGTGCTCTGTCTTTCTCTGAGTTGTCCCTGGCAGCCTGACTCTCCCTTCCACCACTTACCCAAGGAAAAACTTGAGCATCTTCCTCGCAGACACCCAGGGAGCTCCTGTGTGTGTGTGGGGGGGGGGCTAGATACCCCCAGCACCCCTCACAAATGGCCAACATGATCACTTTAATACCATGTGTAGTTTACTATGAAAACTGCCAACTAAAACCTCACCAACTTGGCCTGACCCAGTTTCCCCCAGATACATTTGATGAAAGAACTCTGGTTTTAGCCAGGGCCCTGGTGGTCCGTGAACGGACTTCACCCCAGAGGCCATTTGCTTCTGTGGGGAGGAGGGACAAGCCCCTCCCCACCCAGTGGGAGCTCAGGGCACTTCCTCATAGCTGCAGCATACCAAGGGTCCTAGCATTCCTATTTTAAGTTAATTACCATCAATTAGCACCTAGGAGAGTGGCTTCAGAGCTTAGAAACCCTGAAGCTTAGAAAGGAACCTTCTAGAATACAGTCACCTCAGCCCGCAGGCTTCAGTGCTTTAACACACATTTAAGTGATCTGTCTACTTTTTTTGGGGGGGGGGGGCGGGGAGTAGTTATGGGGTTTGAACTCTGGTCCTGAGCACTGTCCCTGAGCTTTTCAGCTCAAGGCTACTGCCCTACTCCTTGAGCCACAGCCGCACTTCCTGTTTTCTAACTGTTTAATTGGAGATAAGAGTCTCATGGACTTTAGTGCCTGGGCTGGCATTGAACCTCGATCCTCAGATCTCAGCCTCCTGAGTAACTAGGATTACAGGCGTGAGCCACTGCGCGTGGCTTCTGTCTGCCTTTTGCAGAGGTTGTCATGACAGGAAAACGGGAGGCTCCACCATTTGGGGTAACAAAGGCCTTTGGCGCCATCTTTGATCTGAGTTCAGGAACTCCAAGCTGAGCTTGGGAAGAAAGAGACCACATATGTCCTCCTCTTTTGTCCCCTGGTCCCAGCTCCCAGTGCCAGGGGGCTGCACATTTAATGCCTTCCACTGGGCCCACATATCTGGGAATTCCAGCCCCGCTGTGAGCTTTGGGATCATGACTCTGGCCCACCCGAGCTGTGGGACAGATGAATGCCTCCTTGCTGTGTCACTATTCTTGTGACAAAGCCAACAGGGCACTCCCCTTGTCTTGTCCCAGCCCTCCACCTCTGTTATTTTACTGCCCGAGGAACCTGTCACAAGCTCTACACACCTCAAGGAGACACCCTGGCGCAGTGTGCAACCTGTGTGCCCTGGTTGGTGAAAACTTGTAAGTCCCTTCTTCAGCCTGTCTACCCTCTTCCCCAGGAACTGGAATCCTGCCTTGGAATTCTGGCCTAGGGTCACCTTTTTCAATGCTATTTCTTTTACCTGAAAAGTATAGTCCTTATAAAAATGTCAAACTTGGTAGAACTACATTTCCCACAACCCTCTGAAAGATAATTGTCATTAACTGGAGGCTGGCACTTTCCTTCCCTCTCTTCCTTCCCTCCACATTTCAACAAAACTTCTATTCTACCTACAGTTTTGTGCTGTACCCTCGTGCCCCCCCTCATTCATTCCCTTCTGAACAATGTATCTATCTGGGGGTATCTTTCCATTTTGGCAGATAGAGACCCATTTCATGATTTAATGGCTATATTGTATTTCATTATTTGGAAGACCATGATTTATCTAAATGGTCCCATTGATGGACAACTGGAGCTCGTCCAGTTTTTTGCTATTGCATATCATGCAGGCCTGAGTAATCCTAAGCAGATAAATCTCTACACAATTGTAAGTTTCTCTAGGATAAATTCCTAGGAAGAGTAGCTAGGGTGGGTAGTATAAAATTCTCTCTCTCTCTCTCTCTCTCTCTCATCTCTCTCTGTCTCCCACCTCTTCCCTTCCTCCCTCCCTTCCTTTCCTTTTCTTTATCCCTCCCTTATTTCCTTCCTCTCTGATTCCCTCCCTCCCTCCCTCCCTCCCTCCCTTCCTTCCTTCCTTCTTTCCTGTCCAGTCCCAGTTCAAACCCCAAAACCAGACAGAAAAATAAAAGAGGGGGCCAGGAGTTTGGCCTAGTGTTAGAGTGCTTGCCTAGCAGGCACAAAGGCCCAGGTTCAATTCCTTGGTACCATATACATAGAAAAAAGCCAGAAGTGGTGCTGTGGCTCAAGTAGAAGAGCTCTAGCCTTGAGAAAGCCCAAGGACAGTGCTCAGGCCCTGAGTTCATGCCCTAGGACTGGTAAAAAAAAAAAAATGTAGAGTGCCCACCTAGTAAGCATAAGGCCCTGAGTTCAAATTCCAAATTCAAGTACCTCAAAAACAAAAATAAAAAAAGTTTAAAATGTAACTTGTATCTTGAAGGAGCTTGCTAGCCATCTGGGGACATAAGCTCAACCATTCATTCATCAGTTTGTTCATTCATTCAACAAACTCCAAATAAGCTTTAATGGGATGACACAGCATAGGAAAAGAGAAAATCGAGGTGTGTGCTTCTTTTATACACAAGAGCCTTGCAATCTGGTAGAGAGACATATATAAAACCGTCACAGGATTATGTGATCATCGCAGTGATGGATGTTTAGTCATCACTGATACATGAAGGAAGCCAGGTACCGTGGCTTGCGCCTGACATCCTAGCTGCGTGAGAGGCTGGGGGTGTGGGAAGATATTGGTTCTGGGCCATCCCAGGCAGAAAAGTTCACAAGACTATCTCCTTGAAATGAACTTGTCATTCCATCTGTGGTGGGAAGTGAAAAATAGGAGGATTAAGGTCCTATAGGAAGTCTGGGAAAGACTGGTAAATACCATTTCTAAGCTTATGACTTTACAAGGATTGGACTGTTGAGGTACACAGTCCAGGGGGGCCCACTGAAGATCCCACTGTATGGCCTAGGAAGGGAAAAAGGGGACACAACCAGTTAAGAGGGCTTCCAACTAGGCCAGGCCAGAGGAGCTGAAGAAATGGTTGTGTTCTGTGCTAATTGCTTTGAAGTCCACAGATTATGTGGGGAGGGGCAACCAGAACAGGGTGGGGTGATGCCAAACACAGCATACCCCAACTTCTAAACAGAGAACTGACAGGTGGGGGTGTTTTGTGTATGTGTGTGTGGGGGGGGGGTGCTTCCTGGCTGTGAAAGTGAAGGAGTCCAGGGCCAAAGATTCCTGTCTGGATGGAGCCAGGGGCCATGGCGGCATTGTTTATGGAAACAAGAATGCTGCAGAGCAGCTTGACCACATCACTTCTCATGTTCTGGTCTTGCCTTCCTTAACCAGTGTGGAGTCTCCTGAGAGCACACTTGTTTTAAGAATGGAATTTGCCCTGTAGCCAAGGATACCTACCTTGAACAGTTAAAAAAAAATCAGATGTGTCTGCCTTCTAATTTTAGAAGGCACTGGGCTGACCTTGATTGCGCCGTTGCTAACGGGAGGGAGGCCGGTTACCTGGGCGACTGCACTGGCAGTGTGTCACTGTGCAACTCCCTTCTGCCTGCCGGGAGGAGAGAGCTGGGCGGGCCTTGCCTGGGGAGGGGGTCTGGCAGGGACTCTGTACACATCTTTCTCGAGGAAGGGGAGGAAGGATTTGGGAGTCTCCAGAAGCTTTTCCTATTGCTGTTCCTGCAAGGGGTTGAGTGGGGGTCTGTCTGCATCGTGGACCGTGGTTCAAGGTATGTCCTTTGAGATGCACATATTGGCTTCTGCTAGATTCTTCCACTTGTGGTGGAATGAGCAAGAGAAGCATATTTTATAACTTAATAAAGATGGAGTAGGCCATTTTAGAGGTCACATTTTAATCCTAACAACTCAGGAGGCTGAGATCTGGAGGATTGTAGTTTGAAGCCAGTCCAGGCAGGAAAGCCCATGAGACTGTTATCTCCAGTGAACCACCAGAAAACCAGAAGTGACACTGTAGCCCAAAGTGGTAGAGTGCTAATGTTGAGCAAAAGACCTCAGGGACTGTACCCAGGCCCAGAGTTCAAGCCCCAGGACAGACAAAAACAAAAACACCCAACTGAACTAAAGTGACATTTCTACCCAACAGAGGTGGTAGGAAGCTGGATTTAGACTTGGAACTTGCAGCAGATGCACTTCGAAGAAAGCTAAGATGGAATTGTCCCCGCCCCCAACCCTTTCCCACACATCAGGGTGGCTAGGGACGAGACATGGGCTACATGGAGATTTTTCTATCTCCAAACCTTTCTGTCCAGCTCGTTGGCCGACATGTTGTTTCAGGCAGGAGTTCTGGAATCCCTTTTGCAAGCCCGTGGTCCACCAAGGCTGGGATGGGGTCCTGTTCCTCAGAAATGTTGCCCACCCACACATTTGATGAGGCCACGTTGGGTAGACTCATTAATTTTCCTTTTTCCTTGGGGCTCTCAAGGACCAGCATGGGTGGGCGGCTTCCTTCCACGGCGAGCATGTGGTGGAATTTGTGTGGGAAGAAAACTTTCCAGGACTTACAAGCTTAGGCTCTTGGCTTCTAATTTCGTCTCCCCTAGTGACTCCCCCTATGGCCTCTGTGTCCCCAGAGTGTTGCTGTCCCCCAACCACTAAAAATCTAAAGTCCTCACTCCCTCCTGACACGGTCAGCTGCCAGTAGCTCAGGACTGAGGGAAGTGGGGATGCTTGACCGTGATCAAGTGCCTCCGTCCAGCCTTGTAGTCCTTTCTCTAGCTGACAAGCAACAAGGCCAAGTGAGGCAAATGCTGGAGTGGGTCCTGAAGCTGGATTTCCCTCAGTCCCAACCCCAGAGAAGCCACACCCTGGCTGTGTGATCTTGGAAAAATAACTCAACCTCTCTGTGCATTCATTTCCACGCTTGACAAGTAAGACGAAAAACACCCACCCCACCCACCTCACAGGCCTGTTGGGTAGATTGAATAAGTATAGTATGCATATGTTAGAGGCATGCTGAGCCAAGGAAGCCAGCACTCTGTGTAACAGCTCTTACAACGACTTCTGTCATAGTTGCCGGCTTCCTGAAGACAGTAGAAGTTTTGCTGGCTTGTGGGCCCAGGATCTTTCCTGGGTTTTTTGGTCTGTTTTTTTTTTTTTTTTTTTTTTTTGCCAGATTACTTCCCACCCCATACCTTTAGACCCCTCGGTTCCCAGCCCCTCCCACACTCCCCTGCAATCTGTGCTGCATCATTAGCACACTTGCTTATGCTGTCTTCACATACCATGCTAATTGCTTGTAGTGTGAAGTGTAGCTTTGGCCTCCCAACTGGGTAACGAGGAGATATCCTGTGACAGGAGAGTGTTACTTTGTTTGATGGATGATGCCCCCAAAAGTTAAGAGTTCCTCCAAAGGTTAAGCATGGGATTTCTGTGTGATCCAGCCAGTGACCCACTCCTAGAGCTATACTCAGCACAGTTGAAAGCAGGGACTTGAGCAGGATATGCAGATGCTCAGGTTCATATAGTAGCACGATTCCCAGAAGCCAAAAGGTAAATGCAGCCCAAATGTCTATCAATGGATTACTGAATAATCAAACTACGGTATCGCCACACTGTGGAATGTTACTCATTCCTGAAAAGGAATGGAACTGGGGAGACATGCCACAACGTGGATGAGCGTTACGACACATTTTGAAATTTACAGATACCCAGGCTACCCAGTGAAACCAACCAGATACAAAAGGGCATGGGTTAAGTGACTCTACAAGTGAAGGTATCTAAGATAGATAGAGTCATAGGACAGGGAATTGAATTGGTTCTACTCCATTGGGAGCAGTTATTCGTTGTTTGCATCCTAGAGTGTGGAATAATCTTGGAGAATGGAGGGTGGTGATGGTTTCCTGACTTGATGAATGGACTTGAATTGAACACTAACGTGACTACAATGCCTGGGGATGGAGCTAGGACAGAGTCCCCTCTTAGCAGATATGAGCCCTGGTTTCAACACCTACCACCAAACATAAACAAGTTAAGATGCCATCTTCTATATTGTGTATATTATACTACCAGGAAGGAAGAGGGAGGGAGGGAGCAAGGCAAACTTGAAGAATGGCACTGATGTCTTTCTTCCACCTACTTCTTTGCAACCATGTGAAATAATGGTCCCCAGAGTGGACCCATATGCATCCTTTTTGGGGGACTATCAAGAGGCTATCAGGAGTTTGGCACAGCGGCTCACACCTATATTCTTAGCTAGTCGGGTGGCCGAGATTTGCAATTGAGGGTTGCAGGCCTGGCTCAGGAGGAAGAGTACTGGCCAGTGATTGAAAGCACGCGTCAGGTAGTGAGTGAGAATCTCAGTCTCAGACAAAAGAGAAAGAAAGGCAATCTTAATTCAAAGCCAGTCTGGGTATAAAAGTTTGTAAAACTCAAGTTGGAAATGGAGCTGTGGTTCAATTGGTGGGCACATACAGCAAGAAAGAAAGAAAAGAGGACAGGCACCCCCACCTGTTGATGTGGGAAAGGGCAGACTGGTCGACTGTCCCGTTGATTCTACTCTGCTGTCTTCATTGGCTCTCAGGGGATAACCAATGACTGATTTTCACCACCAGCTCTCCATTTCATTTCTTGCTTGTTGCTTAACTGTGAAAGAATGGAACTTAGGTTTGAAAGACTGGGATGCTCCAGTCAGCCACACCACCTGTCTGGTTCTAACCATGACATCTGTGGAACCTGGCGTCTCTCCTCTCCTCCCAAGAGGGGTGAGGAAAGCTTCTGAAACTTTCCAAGCTTAGGAAACTTCGGTGGACAAAGCTACCAGAGGCCTCTATACCACTTGTCCTGCTTAAGAGCTAACTCTTAAGCAAAGGAGACTCTCAGAATCTCTTGATAACTCCTAGAACACTAGACTTTCCTTGTAAAAGTTGCATGGTGACACACAGATTGCATCACTTGTGATTGTTTACCTCTGCTCTTACAGAGCCTCTGACACTGAAGTTCACTGCTGTCTTTCCTCAAAGTATATTTCTACTTTCTTTTTTTGTCTTTTTTTTTTGCCAGTCATGGAGCTTTAACTCAAGGCCTGGGCATTGTCCTTGAATTCTTTTGCTCAAGGCTAGTGTTCTATCACTTTGAGCCACAGCACCACTTCTAGTTTTGGGGTTTTTAATTGGAGATAAGAGTCTCACAGGGACTTTCCTGCCCAGGCTGGCTTCAAACCGTGATTCTCAGATCTCTACCTCCTGAGTAGCTAGGATGACAAGTATGAGCCCCTGGCAGCCAGCTCCAGTCTACAATCTGGAGGCAGCCACGGGTTCAGTGCTAGGCTTGCAGCTTGCTCCTGGCCCTGGGAGCAAGTGCTTCTGTGTCTATTACTTCAATCCCAAACTTAGGCTGGCTTAAGCATCTCTATATAGTGCAGCTTATAATAGTTTGTCACAAAAGGGGGATTTCTTTTTGAATTGTCAATAACCCTGCTCCTTTTCAGATCTTTTTTATCAACATTTTCATTCCTGTGCCCTGGCCCAGTGACACAGGTATTACGTAAACAAGGCTCCTCAGAGTACTGCTTATAAAAGTCTAGGAGGAAAGATAAATATATGATGATGGGCTGATACCCTGAAAGGCGAGCTGCAGGTTTGTATTTTCTTTGTAGGATCGGATATTGGTTTTTGTGGTATATTGAGCTGGCAGAGTGACATCTGACGAAATGCTGAAGAGCTTTGCACCTTTTTTTTTTTTTCCTTTTTAAACCTCCCTGTCTGCACATTGAATCACAGAGTCTGGAGGGATAAGGAGTTCCTGAGTCATGTCCTCAACAGAACCTAGATCAATGGAGCTGGTGGAGGCAAAAAGCTATGTGCTGGTGGCTTACACCTGCATCCTAGCTACTCAGGAGGCCAAGTTCCGAGAATCATTATTCAAAGTCAGCCTAGATAGCAAAGCCCATGAAACTCTCATCTCCATTTAACCACCAAAACATTGGAAGTGGAACTGTGGGTCAAGTTGTTAGAGCACCAGCCTTGAGTGAGAAAGCTCAGGGATAGCACCCAGGCCCTGAGTTCAAGCCCTAGGACCAACACACACACACTTCTGACACCTGACCCATGGACTCCAGAGTCTTGGGAACGTCTTGGCGTGGTAGAATGGCAGGGCGCTTTGTATCCCAGTTGATGTCATATACAAGATGGGAAATTCTCATTTTTAAGTAGCTACACTGTAGAAAGAAAGAAAGAAACAAAGAAAGAAAGAAAGAAAGAAAGAAAGAAAGAAAGTAAAGAAAAGGAAAGGAAGAAAGAAAGAGAAAAACGTTTTTTCAGAACACAGTCCCCTCAGATCGGGGTAGTAAACTGGGACTATTTCAGTGTATAATAAATATAGAAAAGCAATATTCACTGAGCACTGGTGACTTATATCTGCCTGTCATCCTAGCTACACAGGAGTCTGAGATACGAAGATAACATTTCAAAGCCAGCCCAACCAGGAGAGTTCTTGAGATTCATACCTCCGAGTAACCACCAGAAAACTAGAAATGGAGCTGTGGATCAAAGTGGTAGAGCCCCCCCGCAATCTCCACCCCCACCAAACAAACAAAAAAAATATTACTCCTTGGACTTGAACTCAGGGCTGATATTCTACCAATTGATCCAGGCAGGCCCTCAGCCTTATAAAAATTATTCATGAACTCTCTTTATTCTTTTCTGTTCACTTGTTTAATAAATCCAGAATGCATGTCACACTTAAAGCAATGTCAAGTCACAAGCTAAATTTTACACATAGGGATGTAAATCTGAATTTAGGCATTCAGGCAATTCATATGCCTGAATGCAATCATGGAGTCAAGAATCATAAGCCTTTCCATTGAAATGAAAATTTGCAGCACCAGGTTTTGAACTCAGGGCCCTGAACTTTCTAGCAGACACTTTGCCACTGGACACCTATCCTGACTCTTTTTACTTCAGTTATTTTTTAAGGCAGGGATTCAAATTTTAGGTTGGCCTGGACTTGAGCCTCCTTACCTACCTATACTTTCTATGTAGCTGACATCACTGGCATACCACCACCCCTGGCTATTGATTGAGATGAGTCCCCCAGACTAGCCTTCAAACTCAATCCTCCCAACTCTCTTGCCTCCTCAAGAACCTGGGATCCCAGGCTTGAGGTACCATGCCCAGCACACAAGCTACATGTCAAATGCTCGCTAGCTACAAGAGCAAATAGTTCTCGTTATTAGATAGCTACTAGGCAGAACGAAAGCTGAAAGTGGTGCAGGCTAGGATAGCCCACTACTGCTGGACTACGTCATAAATTCACTTCCTGGGAGCCATACATAGAGTCTCTGTGTACACCATTTACCTCTTACCACTTTACCATGGCAGATGGCACAAAATAAATGAACATAACTGAGTTCCAATAAAACTTTATTCAACAAAAGGTGCCCAGCTCGTAGTTCGCCAGCTGCCAGAGTTGAGCATTGTCCTGGTGCCTTAGCTTGCAGTGGGGTGTCAGAAAAGCAACTCTTGCCTCTAGCTTTCTGAAATGAGGTTGTTAGTGTCTACCCTCATTGCATCTCCGCCCCTGTGTGTCATTACAATTTTGATACCACCTTGGTGTACAAGCTACAGTAGGCCCGATTCCTATGTGCGGTTAGCCGTGGGTTTCTCACACATTCTGGAGCAATTGCTTTTCTGTGCTTGTGCTTGGTGTCCATGTCATGAGGCTGGAAGAAAGGTTCTCTTGCAAGCATTATGGGTCACATGAATAATAGGGGATCTTCCGCCTCCAGCCCCCCAGGAAGTCTAGCTCACATCATCCTCTGCTTCTCCCTTCTCCACACAGCCAGAGATGTCAGGCATGCTTCACAGATGGACAAGCATGTCATTTCCCATGAAGTCAGGTGACAGCTGCTGAGGTCACATGGCCCCGTCCATCTT